>NW_027635516.1:0-40239 GCF_903797595.1 Erithacus rubecula | reverse complement strand
TTTTAGTATTCCTCTGTACTGTGCATTGTGACTTGGCATTTCTCAGGTGTTCATTTTGGCAATAGTGCTGGTTTTTATCATTTTTTCAGTATTTGAATTGGCATGTAGAACTGAGAGGAGTAAACAATCCCAACTATTTTAAACTACAGTTATGGTTTGTTTTTTAAGATTGGATGAAAATCAGCTTAAACCTCCTTTGTGCCAACACTGGAATAGCAAGTAAGGAAAGAATTACCATTTAAAAAACAGTGACTGTGAAGAATCTGCAAGTGAATTGTTTTGATTAATTGGTACCACCTTGAGCTGATGGGATTTTATATTAAAATTTATTCCTTATTTTAGGGAACAGATTTTCCTTGATAGGTGTTACTGTGTGACTGGTAATAGTGCTTCTTTGCTTTAGAAATCGTCGGTTTTTGTTGTCTTTCATGCTCTCTGTAAAATGCCAGCATAATTTGGCATTAATCCACCTGGATTTTTTTCTTATTTTCTTGCTCTGTAAGGAAAGACAGAGCAACTGAAATGGTTACAAACACAGGAGAGATGATGGGAGCTGGAGCAGGACAGGCAGAGCCTGGGAGGTTGATGGCTCCTCAGGGAGTTCACTGGTGATAAAAGGTTTGGAGGAGTGGCTGATTCCCTGAGGGCTGTGCAGCTCTTCAGAGGGCCTAGATAGGGGGAGAGAGATGGGCGAGTAGAGGAACCTTTGGAAATGCCCACAAAGGCAAATGCAGATCCTGCAACCTGAGGAGGAACAAGACCAGCACCCAGAGAGGCTGGGTGGCCTGTGGAGAATCAGCTCTGTGGAGAAGGGCTGGGGTGTATATGAAGTACATGGGTGGAATTTCAGAAATTAGGTGTCCTGTGTGAGACTGAAGGCTTTGCAGAGCTGCAAAGACACCAGAACAGTTGCAGCTATAAAAGCCAAAAGAGAACAGTTTTTTTTTGTATAGAGAATGAGTGTCAAAATCAAAGGCAGGATAGGAAATAATGTGAATTATTATTAGGGAACAGAGATACCCTGGTGCTTTGTAGGTATAAACCTACTCAGAATTCAGTTGTTGTCTTGATTTTCTACCCACACCTTCCCCTATCTCAAAATTTGGCTTTAATAAATGCCATTTATAGATGCTCTGGCTGGAAGACAGGGGGACACTTCTGAGAGAAACTGGTGCCAGGACAGGAAAATCCTGCCAAGTGTTGCTATTTCCAGTTAAAAGGTTGGTTAGACTCAAATACTGAGGAGGTTTTGTGCAATCTGTGGGGAGGGAAATGCATGATTCAACAGTGTTTCCAGTTAAGAAAGTTATTAACTATTCCTGGTCTTGTCCCTTCATCTTCAGGGAGCAGCTGTTCAAATCCAACCAGGCAAAACTTGAGCGGCTTATCTAAACCAGGTGGCATGAAAGGAACTTTGGTGTGCAGAAGTAAATAAATTTTGTCTCTAGGCAAACAGATTGGTGCAGGGTTTATCTGTGGCTCTGCACTCCTGTGGACCCCAAGAGCAGCCAGGTGCTGATAACTGTCAAAGAGAGCTGGGGCTGGCTCAGCCAGCCTGTTCCTAACCCAAAATACAACCTTTAGCCCAGATGGGAACCTGAGGTGGGACTCTGGAATCACAGAGCTTGATCATTCCATGTGGTGCAGTAATCCTGAGGTATTTCAAATTCATGCTTTTACTGCTGAGCCTGATTCCTGGCAGGCTGGGCTGGGTGGAACAGGGGATGCTGAGGGGACCATGACTCCAGGGCTGTTTGGGAATTCCTGTTCAGTCCTGCCAGCCTGGCCTGGAGCTGCACACCCCAGTCCTCACATGCTGAAATGAATCCAAGTTGTTTAGTCTGCTTGAGTAACCAGCAGTCCTAAGGTCAAATAAAAATTCTCTGTGAAGCAGATGGAGGGAGCAGTTCAGCCCTAATTGGCCAGCTTGCTTCAGGTTTCCACAGCTCACTTTTAATGTGCAATATCAGCTTTTGAGAAAAGAAATTAATAGATAAAAACTAGATTAATAAAAAAAATATTAAAAGTTTATTAAGGATCTTCTGGAGCTTCAGCTTTTTTCCTACTTCGTCCTGCAGAGGATGTATCCTGGATGAAGTTCTGGAGGCTGGCACTGAAATGTCAGATCTTTCTCCACTTGGGTCTTGACCTCTTCAGAGCTTGGCCTTGAAGGGCAAATACTTTCTTCATCATCCTCCAAGTCTTCTTTTTTCCCTTCTTCTTTTCCTTCTTCTTAATTGCTACTACTACTATTTCTTCTTACTCTTATTCTTCTTATTGCTATTTTAATTTTTTCTTATTTCTTCTATTTCTTCTTTATCCTATTCTTACTCTTCTAATTCTATTCTTCTGATTAATCTTATTAACTTGTTATGCTTGCTGTCATTCTTATCCTATTTTATATTCTTATATTAATAATTATTTTTTCACTTAACGCTAATACTATTTCTTCTTATCATCTTCTTATTCCTATTCCTATTTTCTTATTTGTATTCTCTTATTCCTAATTTTCCTCTTTTTTTAACTGCTGCTATTTCTTAGGCTCCAGTTGCATTTGTGTTTGCAGTGTGTCTCTGGGCCCAGCTGCCGTGTGCAGGTGGCTGTGGCGCTGGCACAGACTCTCGTGGTGTGGCTGTGAGCTGCGGCAGGAGCAGCACAGCAGTGTCCCCAGGGCCCGCAGCGCCCGCAGCGCCCGTCTGAAGGGGCCAGGCCGTGTGCTGGGGGCAGCCAGCTGCTGCTGGGGGGCCTGGGCAGCTGAAGGGACAGAGGCAGGGAGGGACTCTGGCTCCTGATCCTCAAGCAAGGTCTCCTGAGGGCCAGGCTCACACAGCTCGTCTTCTGCAAGGGGTGCCAGGCCTCGGGCACTGCCGCCTTCTTCCTACTGCTCCAGGATGCGGAGTTCGTCCTCAAGGATGTTGAATTCGTCCCAGTCATTGATGCTGGGTTCGTCCCAGTCATTGATGCTGAGTTCATCCAGGTCATCCTCCTCCTGCGACACAGGAGTAGCCCCGAAGCTGGAGATGAAGCTGGTGATGCTCAGCTTTGAGTCACAGGTGACATATGTGAAGTCATTGCTGCTGTTGTCACTGTTGACTTCCTCCATGGAAACATACAGCTCCTCACTGCTGGAGCCCCAGACGCTGGTCTCTCCATCAGACAGCTCTGGTATATCACCTTGGCACTCTTGGAATAGCTCCATCTCAGTGTAGTGTTCCCCCATATACTGGGGCAGCTCTGGGTCATGGAACTCCTTTTCCGCTCGGGG
The DNA here is from genome assembly GCF_903797595.1 of Erithacus rubecula. Taxonomy (NCBI): domain Eukaryota; kingdom Metazoa; phylum Chordata; class Aves; order Passeriformes; family Muscicapidae; genus Erithacus; species Erithacus rubecula. The sequence goes on along the minus strand of NW_027635516.1, from coordinate 36,974 downwards.
CAGCTCTCCCGGTTCCGTATCTCTGTGCTGCACCCGCAGGGCCACCATGAGCAGGGACAAGCTCCCAGCTCCGCATGGGGATGCTTCCTTGCCTGCTGCTGCTTGTACCACTTGGTGCGATTCACGTCCTGTAGACTCTTCCTGTGGGTGAAGCTCTTGGGCCTGAACTTGTGTCCACAGGGAAGGCTTGACATCCATGTCAGGTTTCTTTTCTTCTGTGATGAGACAGGGCCCCTTCTCCTCAGTGTCTGGCTGGGCCCAGACTGAGGAACCCACTGCTCTCACCATGGGCCCACTGTGGGCCTGGGCTCGGCCCCAGCTGGGCAGGGGGCTGGCTGGCGAGGAGGAGCTGGGCTTGGCTTTGCCGTCCTCCATCGTTGAAGGCCTCTAGCGCCAACAGGTCCCGGGAGCTGCTTCCTTCTGTAAGAACGGCTCTCACGGGACTGGGCACCCCAGGCCTCTGCACCCCTTATATACCCCTCAGCCAGCGTTGGGCTCTCCCATGTCACAAAGGTCTCTGGTTCCACGTTGCCAAGTGTCACCAACGGCCACACCCGGTGCCCCTTCAGCAGCTGAGCCCGTTGGCAGTTGCATGGAATATAGAATTTATAGAATGGCTAGATTGGAAGAGACCTTCAAGATCATCAAGTCCAGCCCATGTCCTAACACCTCAACTAGACCATGGCACCAAGTGCCATATCCAGTCTTTTTAAAAACGCATCCTGGGATGGTGACTCCACCACTTCCCTGGGCTGACCATCCCAGTACTTTATCATTCCTTCCATGAAAAACTTTCTCCTAATATCCAAACTAATTTTCCCTTGACACATCTTAAGACTGTGTCCTCTTGTTCTGTTGTTTGCTGCCTAGTGAAAGAGACCAACCCCACCTGACTGCAGCTGCCTTTCAGGGAGTTGTAGAGCGTGATAAGGTCACCCCTGAGTCTCCTATTTTCCATACTAAACAACCCCAGCTCCCTCAGCCATTCCTCACAGAGTTTGTGGCCCAAGCCCCTCACCAGCCTTGTTGCCTCCTCTGGATGCACTGAAGCATCTCAATGTCCTCCCTAAACTGAGGGGCCAGAACTGGACACAGCGCTCAAGGTGCAGCCTCACCAGTGCTGAGTTCAGGGGAAGAATGAGCTCCCTGCTCCTGCTGGCCACACTATTCCTGATCCAGGCCAGGAGCCATTGGCCTTCTTAGGCACCTGGGCACACTGCTGGCTCATGTCCAGCTGATGTCCATCAGTGCCCCCAGATCCCTTTCTGCCTGGGCAGAAAGCATAAATGGTGTTAATAAAACAGATTTGTAGCTTGTTTTGGGGTTGGTTTTGGTGTTTTGTTTTGTATTTTTGGAAGCCAGAATATTTGTAAGCTTTCTTCATTCCTAACATCTGAGATAAAAATAGCCACAGATATAATCTTTGTATTTTTTATTTTCTCAGCTGAAATCTGCTCAGTTTGTGAAAATGGGAAATAATTGCATGTCTTCCTCTAGTGCATTTCTCAGGAATTTGCAAGCCCTTGAACACTTTGAAGATGCTGAGTGGCATTTATGGGAAGGTTGGTCCAGCAGCACCTTCCCTATGCTCATTGTGCCCAGAGCCTGGAGAGGCTGGGCCAGTGCTGGTCCACTGAGTGCTGCTCCTGGAGGGACAATTCCAGTTGAAAATCACACTTTATAAAGCTTTTTATAGATTGATGCTGGCTAGGATTCTTTAGGCAAACTGCCCTTGGAGTTACATGGAATAAACCTTCTAGTGCAGCCTTGGCAATACTGTCCCCTGGGAGCTGTGTCCTTATATTTATTGCAATTCATGTTGTCTGATAAGCATTTCTTAAGCATGGTCAGTTGGTTTCCTGTCCCTGAGAGCAGTGTCTGTAGGTACTCAGATCCCTCTCATCATTTCCTGAAACTTGAAATTCTGCTGCTGTTATTTTGCTGAAAAAAAAAATCCTGGAGGTGAAGATGAGCACAGTGTTACTTTCACTCTAAGTTTGCAGGACAGGCCATGTACTCAATTATTGCATTATTTCTACTTTGCATCACTCACATTTGGGAAACAAATGCAAAAGTATAACTTGGATTTGACCCACTCTTAACTTCCACAACTGGAATGCTTCATGCTTCTAATGCCTAATCACTTTTCAATATATTCTTGCAAAGGGCACCTTCCACTATCCCAGGTTGCTCCAAGCCCCATCCAACTTGGCCTTGGACCCTTCCAGGGATCCAGGGGCAGCCACAGCTTCTCTGGGCATCCTATACCAGAGCCTTCCCACCCTTACAGGGGACAATTCCTTCCCAATACCCCATTTAAACCTATTCTCAGTTTGAAATTCTCAAGCTCTTTCCCTCTTGCCTGTTGAAGAAATTGGAGTGGCTCACCTGGAACAAATACTGTGATATAATTTACTTGGAATTTTTAAGTGTTGTGCAGTGTTAAAATTGAAAAGAAGAGTTTGAACAGGCATAGACTTTATGGAAACAGTTGGATCATCTTTCAGAGTTAGCAGAGATGGTCATGTGTAGGTGGACTCTTTAAAATGTAAATCAGGCTAAAATGACCTGTTAAAAACATACTGTGAGTAGGTTTTGTTGGATTTGTTTGTGATCAAATAATGCAGGCAGGGATTTGGGAAACATAAGAAGCAAAAATTCCTCCTTTATGAATGGTTTCTGATAAGCCCCAAAAAAGTAATAACTGCCCCCCTGTAAGCTGCCCCCTCCTGCAGCTCGGGATATTGCACACCTGTAGCTCAGGCTGAGCTGGAATCCAGCACAGGTATCATATGGATGGCAGTGCCTTTTTGCAAGGCTCACAGGCAACAAAACCAGTTTTCCAATCCTTTTATCCTTATGAAAAGTCGAGTCTTGTGCTTGATGATTCTGCAGTTGGGAAAAAGAGCTGCAGCCAGATGGGGCTGGGTTTTATAGGAAAGCTGCTTAATTATCTGCCTTTCTCCTGCCTTTATGGGCGCAAAATGTGGGAGTTTGGAGGCATTAAGTGTTTTATTAGACTGACTGTTGTTATTAATGGCATTACAGGTCAGCTGGTGCTGTTAAATCAAATTTGCTGGTCTCACAGTAGTTGTGCTCAGTGCTATGGAGAGGAGGCTGAGGTGAAGCTAAGGATAAACTCCAGTGCTTTGGGAAATTTCAGGCACTGCTGCTGGCTGGGTCAGGAATAGTCAGGGCTAGAAAGATATTCAAGTACTCTTGAACCCCCTGTACATCTTTTTAATTACTTTACTTGAACGGTGAGAATGAACTTTAACTTGTGGCCTTTTGTTATTGCAAGCATTCCTTCTTTTTTTTTTTTTTTTTTTTTTTTTTTTGTGGAAAAGAGTGATTATTTCTGTGATATCAGAAGTCAATGATCACCTGTGCTGCTGCTTCTATTTATGAGCTTCTGTTTACAGACTCTTTATTTGATTCTTTGAAAAATACACCTTATTACATAGTCACCACAGCCTGGACTAGTGGAAAGTGTGTTTGGAAATAATGGTGTGTGTTGAAAAAAACACCCTCATTGCATTGTGCAGCAGATTTTTGACAGAGCTCCATGAGAAGCAGCTGACAATAAGCTCAAGTTGAATTATTAATGGTGTCCAGAGAAAGCAGTCACCTGTGAATGGCAGTGAATATCCGAATTCCATAAATTGTTTTGAGAAATTACCTAAAAATCTGTTATAGCCAATAATAAAAATAACAATAATAATGCACAGTATAGTTATTTAATTTTTAATGTAAATTCTGTGTAGTGGGTGTTGCTTAATGCACAAGATGAATTGCTGCACAGTAATAATTTTCTGATAAAGAAAAGCCAGTTCTGGGTGCAGTGGCCGAGTTACTACTGCAGAAAGCCCCAGAATTTCAGTCCTGAATTCCCCCAGCAGTGGAGAGTGTGCATTCTACATTCTACATTCTACATTCTACATTCTACGTTCTACGTTCTACATTCCATGGTCTCCATGGAAGTGTTGGCTTAAACACTTCCTCCTTGAAGACATCTGTGAAATTCAGACTCTGATCTCACAATTCCAGTGAAACTTGGGAGACTTTGCCATTCTGATATATTCTACATTAATTTCACTGCATTCTGCAGATCCTGAGCCTAACTGATGATTTTAATATGGACATCAAACTAATTTGACTCAACTGGCCTTTAGGACTGATGACAATTATTTCTGATATTTTAGCTGTGGTATTTTGTGTGTTTTGTGCTGCTCTTTGCGGGGGAAGCTGTTGCAGGCAGCTTTGGGGTGTATTCCTGACTCCTTCTCTTGTGTAACCTCCCTTCCACCTTTCCTGCCTGTGTCCCTACAGAGGAGATGCTTGGAATGCCTTTGGACAACAGGAGACCCCGAAGGCATTCATGTAGCCATTCGTGATTTATGGGCTTGGCAACAAAGGTCTTATCTGTGTCCAAAAGTAAAAGAAAACAAAATGAACAGAAATGCCAGAAAATGAACAGTGGCATGTTTCTGCTTTTAAATCAAGGGAGAAATCAAGCAAACAAAATATTTACCACTAATCTATGAAACAGACTTTCAGCCAGTCTTAGATTCCTCATTTATTGTGCTCCTGTTCTTGTTATTTTGCTCTTATTATTCCTTTATAAAACACCTGAGAAAATAATTTTCTCTATGTGGATTTTTAAATTAAGCTCTTTTACCCTATTATTACCCTTAATTTTGCTTTTGCTTCCAGAACTATACAACTCCTTTTTGTGAGGAGGAGACTTTGGTGACTGGTTGGTTTGGTTGTGTTGTAGCTTACTCTGTGCTATAAACACACCAGCATTTCCAGGCCTCTTTGTACTTATTTTTCTTTGGGCAGTGCTCAAAAAAGTAAGAATGTTATTGTTTGAAGTGTTTCAGAGTTATTCCTGGCAGGGAATGGGCTTTGTCCCAGCCAGCATCTGCTGCCTGGAACTGTTTCCTGTCGGGAGGCCGGATCCAGGAGCTCTTTCCTGGTGGAGAGGGGCTGAGAGGCACCTGAGGACAGAGACCTCTGCCACTTGTGCCTGGCTGCAGGGCCACAGCTCAGCCAGCATGGCACTTGTGCCTTTTGAAGAGTGTCTGGAATAGAAAAATCCCTTTCCAATGAAATTATCTTATCAAAGTGCTTGGGGAATTCTCAGTGGCTGTGCACAGCTGCTTTACCTTTGCTGTCAAACACCACTTCCATTCCTATGGGTTTTTTATGGATCCTGTGGATGTTTTTCTCTCCCAAGTAAGGATTTTCTTTCTCTCTGCAGAACATCTGGTTTTGATATAAGGAGGAATAAAGTTGAACACTTCTTCAGAACTGTATACTCTATTGCAAATACCTTCAGAAATTTTCTACTGTTTAGTAATAAAATTTAGTTTGTTTTATAGAAAAATTCCTCTGCAAGTTTCATTTTTTCAGAGCCTGGAAGCTTTATCTGACAGGGACAACATTCAATTTTCTACTTGAGCCATTTTTATTGGCTATTCTTTCAAGAATTAGGCAATGATTATTGCTTGTTCTGGGAGGGCTTTCCCACAATCTACAGAAGTTATAGCATGTACTCTTCCTACTGTTGAGAGAAAATAAATCTACCAGAGTTGGGGTTTTTTGCTTAAATTCAGATTAATCGGCTGTGGTAGGAGTTGTTCTTTTAATCATTTCTAACAAGGTCATACACTGAAAGGGGCCGGTGTGAAGCAGCAGGGCCGTGTGGAACCAAGAGGCCATTGCTGCATTACAGGGCCTTGTGCAGCCAAAGGGCCGCTGTGATCCTGCAGGGCACCGTGGATCCATGGAGAACATTGTGGCATTGCCAGGCCCCACGGAACCATGGAGAACATTGTGACACTGAGGGCGCCACAGAACCAAAGGGCCATTGTGACCCTGCAGGGCCTCATGGAAGCAAGGGGCCTTTGTGACATGCAGAAGCAAGGAGAACATTGTGACACTGAGGGGCCTCATGGAACCAACAGGACATGGAACAGATCTGGCTGGTCTGGTCCTCCCAGGGGCCACCTGGCAAGTTTGACTAATCCTGGCAAGTCAAGGGTTTCTCCTCACCAGCTCTTGGAGCACTGGAGCCGTGTGCTTTCTTTCCTTGAGAAAAGAACCATTCCTCTTTCCAGGTGCCCGTGGCTGAAATTTGTAATCCCACAAAAAAGTTCCCTCTATACAAGGGTTTTTCCAATAAAAATCTACCAGGACAGACAGCTTTGCCTGGCCTTGGCCTCCTGCAAGCTATGTGTCATCTACCACCACAGAATGGGGCTCCATTCCTTCCTTCCTATGGAAAAGAACTGCCCTTTTCTTCTGGGGGCCAGGGCCAAAATTTGCATTTAGACTCTCAAATTTCATCAGTCAAGGATTGCTCCCAGACAAAAGTAGTCAGAACAGGGAGGTCTGGCTGGTCTTGCTCCTCTGGTGCTTTTCTTACACCATGAGCTGAATGTTCTCATTTACCAACACACTGGAGACGGCTCAAAGATCTCCCAAGGTGGTGTCTGGAGAACTCAAGCACATGAACAATGTAAAGGGACAAAGGAGCTCTGTGCTGAGTGGAGTGGAGACTGAGGACAGCAGAGGAGAGCCCTGGGGTGGATTGAAGGGTGGTATCAGAGATGGAGGATGCTTTTGAAGTAGCAGAAAACATCAAGAGAAAGAAAGTTGTCCAATGCTTTGTGTGGTCAGGCAGAGGCAGCAGGAGGCAGAGCTGTCAGCAAAGGAAGGGCCAGTGAGGTGGGGCAGCCGGGGGATGACGACAGCCTGCAGGGACAGAGGCACAGGGCATGGACACCGTAGGACAGCCTGGGCTGCAGAGGGCACAGGGATGGGCAGCAGCTGAAAGGCCCTGCCAGAGCCAACTGCTGCAGCACTTGGGCCATGGCTGCTGGCCCTGGGCCTGAGGCCAGCAGGGGACAAGTGAGCCTGGCTGTGCTGGGGCCTCATTGCCTCCTTGTCCCTACTCAGCAACCTGTCAGGGGCTGCCCCATGGTCCTGCCCTTGGCATTGCATATCCCCAGAGCCCAGTGGCCCGGGAAGAGCCCTGAGCAACGAGGGAGGGACAGGATCTGCCTTGCCAGGGTCGGGAGCTCAAGCCTTGGCCCTTTGCATTCCTGAAACACATCCAGCTGTGCTCAGCACCAGAGACACCTTTCCCTGCTTTGTCCTCCCCTGGCATCAGTGCCTCCAGTGTTCTGCTCTAACTGGCACCTGGGGACACTTTCTCATTCCTGGCTCTCACTGGGATCTAGTTAAATATAAGAAACTTCAGTGCTTCAATCTCACTTGGAGCTCTTGAGAAGTTTTTTGAGCATACTCTCTCAGGGACTGAGTCTGATGCAAACAGCACCAAAGCCCTGAGAGGGTGATTCAAGTCCTTGTGCTGTGCCTGTGCTGCTGAGCTGGGCCAGGCTCCAGCACAGAGGCAGCTCCTGGCAAGGGCAGCGCTGCAGAGAGACAGCTCTGCCCAGGAGCAGCTCCTGTGACAGCCCAGCAGGGCTGGGGCACTGCCAGGGCATGGCAGGGACACGAGCAGGGCACAGGCAGAGCTCACAGTGCTCAGCACTGGCAGGGGCTGTGTCATGTCCCAGAGGGGGCTGTGGCACAGCAGCACCTCTGTGGCTGTGTCATGGAGCCAGAGAGCAGCTGTGATGTCAGAAAGGGGCTGTGTGACATCACAGAACAGGCTGTGATATTGCTGAGTGGGCAATAGTGACAGCACTGGACGGTTGTGTGACACCATAGAGAGGGCAGTGAGGTCACAGAGGAGACTGTGCCATCATAGAGGGTGGCTCTGTGATATCACACAGCAGACTGTGACATTACAGAGCAGCTGTGTGATGTCCCAGAGAAGCCTGTGGCATCAGAGAGCGTGTTCTGCCATCACAGGGTGGCTATGTGACATCAGAGAGGGTCTTTGACATCCTGGAGCAGGATGTGACATCACAGAATGGCCGTGTGACATCCCAGGACAGATTGTGTGACATCACAGCAATGACTGTGACTTCACAGATTAAAGAGACTGTGTGACATCACAGGGGCTGTGTGACATCACAGGGCTGTGTGACAGCACAATGACTGTGACATCACATGAGTTGTGCAACATCACAGGGCTGTGTGACATCATAGGGTGCCGTGTGACATCACAGGGGCTGTGTAACATCATAGGGTGCTGTGTGACATCATACAGTGCTGTATGAAATCACAGGGCTGTGTGACATCACAATGACTGTGTGACATCATATGTCGCTATACGCGATACGGCCGCGGAGAATAACGACAATGACTCCTCCAGCTAGCAGCAAAGAGAAGCCACTTTATTGTGAAGGCGAACCACTTTTATTGTGTGGATCGCTGAAGAAGAGAGGAACGGCCGTCCATTGGATAGTAGAAGAAAACAGAACGTTCTCACGGATCGTGAGAACTGTTTTTCCTTACTTTCTGAAAAACAGCAGGTGCTTAATCTTGTTGTGAATTCCTTCCTGTTTTTCCCGAGGTTTATCACCTTGGGAAGATCCAGGGAGGAACAGGCAAACTGCAGCAGACCCGAGAGAAATTCTCCTTAGCATGAGAAAGGAGAAAAAGGCCTCAGGCCCTTGCAATTTTCAGCCTGTGGCTTCAATGAAGCCCACAAGTCCCCCTTTTAGTTTTAAAAGAAAAAAGGAGGTGTTTGCTGTCCTCCTTAGGATCCTTGTCGGAGGGGAGCAAACACATCCCTGGAGATCCGTGGACGCTTGAAGCATCCAGGGAAACCTTCGCACCTGATGCTTCCCAGCAACTTACTTCTAATACAATAGGAAAGAAACCCACCACCATTCGCCAGACCCGTGATTTCCAATATAAAATTTATCTAACAATGTCCAAAGACTGAAAACAGTTCCAAAGAAACAAAAGAGTTCATCCTCTGCTGGTAGAGGGACCATCTGGCTGGCGGTCGGCCTGTTGGTCAGCATCCAAAGGCTGTGCCTCGGCTGCATTCTGTCTCTGATGTCGCAGGTCAGGGCGGACACATCTCGCAGGCAGCCAGCGTACCCCGGTATCTGTTGAGACGCAAGCATACCCACGGCCCCAAACGATGAGTTCATGCGGGCCTTCCCACTTGTTCGTGGTCAAGTTCCGTATGAACACCTTCGCTCGGGGCAAGCGTATCTCATCTGCAGCCTGTAAAGAAGTAAAGTGATTCACAATAACAGGATTATTGGAATCTTGTGGCACAGTGAGGTGATTGATGGTATATAAAGCTTTTTCTAGTCGGCTGTGTGGTGTTTCACCAGCCATTCCCCTTTTTTGTTTTTCGAGAACGCGTTTCAAAGTACCATGAGCGCGTTCGACAATGGCTTGACCTGTTGGAGAATGTGGGGTGCCCAGCCTGTGTGAGACTCCCCACATCTGCAGGCTGGCTCTGAGTTGTTCACTGCAGGTACTGTGAAAGCGAATTTTGGCCTATCTTCAGGACACAAGGGGATTGTGAAAAAGCAGTCCTTCAGATCAATGACCAGAATTTCCCATCCAGCAGGGAGCATGGTAGGTGAGGGCATGCCAGGCTGTAAAGCCCCCATGCTCTCCATGACTGCATTGATTTTCCTGAGATCCTGTAACAACCTCCATTTACCTGATTTTTTCTGTATAACAAAAACTGGGGAATTCCAGGGACTACTAGAGGGTTCTATGTGTCCCTGCTGCAATTGTTCCTTTACTAATTCTCGAAGGGCTATTAATTTCTGTTTTGGCAAGGGCCACTGATTTTGCCATACGGGGGTATTAGACAACCACCGTAGGGGTATCATAGGATAGTTCTTGCCCTTCACTTCAGTGACCCTAATTAAAAATTTGCTTCCATGCGCACCCCCCAGGCTGCCAACACATCTCGTCCCCAGAGGTTGATAGGGGCTGCAGTGATGTATGGTCGGACCGTGGCTGTCTGCCCTTCCATATTTCTGATCAACACAGGCCTCTGACTCACAAAGGTCTGTGTTGTGCCCCCCAAGCCTGCAATGGCCCGACCCAGAGGGGCCACAGGCCATGTGGGAGGCCAGGCAGAGAGTGAGATCACTGTTACATCCGCCCCAGTGTCCAGCAAACCTCTGAGTTGAGTCTGAGACGGGTTGGCACCTGAGAGAGTCAGAGTACACATCATTTGTGGTCGCTGATCCGAGACATTCATTGTCCAGAAAACCTGTGGTGGTCCTGTGGATCCAAAGCAACCGTCTTTGCGATTTCGCTGATCAACCCTGAGAACAGACGAATAGAAAGGCACCAATTGGGCAATTCGAGTTCCCTTTGGGATAGTGACAGGAGGAGAAGGCGTAGAAACCATGGCATAGATTTGACCTGTGAAATCAGCATCAATGACCCCGGGGTGGACAAAGATTCCCTGGAGGGTGGCACTGGACCGCCCTATGAGCAGGGCACTCAGGCCTTTGCCCAAAGGTCCAGTGGCATCCAGAGGGATCTTGTGTACACCAGTCGAGTCTAAGATGACTGTGGCTGCGGTGTATACATCCACTCCGGCTGACCCCCGGGTGCTGGCTGAGTGGTGGCTGAGGAAGCCTGGGGTACTGTTTCTATCTGAGCGCTGTACCCCCAAGCGCTCCCCTGCCCGTTTCCCTGGCCAGGAGGAGGGTTTTTTGATCTGCATTGGTTTGCATAGTGTCCTGGCTTTTTGCACTTGGCACACAAAAAGGTAGGCATTTTAGCCTGTTGCTGTTTTTGCTTCTTGCCTTTAGGTTTTCCCTGTTTATAATATCCACCTCCTGACATCTTTTGATGCTGCCACATGGCAGCTGCCAGGGCAGAGATCTGATGATCTATAGTCCCCACTTTTGAACATGCCTGTATCATGTCAGTTAGTGAGGGATCTCCTGGTAGAGACTGTATAATTTTTGCACAGTCAGCATTGGCATTATCTTTGGCTACCTGTTTACACAACATCTGCCTGAGAGCATCATCTTCGACCTGTTTCTCTAGGGCTGCAGCCACCTTTTCTACAAATTGTAGGAATGGTTCGTTAGGACCCTGAGTAATCTTCACATATTTTGTTTTAGGAGCTGCAGCTTCTATTGTTTTTATAATTGCTGCGAACCCTATTTTTTGGCATTGCTCAAGAATGGGAGGGGGCCAAGATGCTTGGAGGTCAGGGTTAGAGAAACGAAACGTACCCATCAAAACCTCTCGGCCTATTGCATACCTAGGGTCATCCTGGGGCAGCCCCATATTGTCTGCAGCAGCCCTATCAGCCATTTGCGCCCAGGTGTCCTCAAACACTCTGAACTGCACTGGCTGAAATAGCACCTGTGCTATATGCCTTATATCATAAGGTGCTAACAGGTCTGTATTTAATACTCTAAGAATCTGCATGACCTGGGTGGAACCGAGTCCAAAGCGTGCTACCTTATCTTGTATATCTTGGACAACACGCCAAGCAATTGGGTCATGCCGGTCGAGTTGACCTTGCGCCCCTTTGAAGACGGGAAAAGCCTGAGCCCCTTCCGTCCCCCGGGTGTCCCCATCACTGCTTTGCGACAGGTCATCCCCGGGGGCCGGGTAAGGCCCCGCGGGGTCACCCTGGACGCTTCCCTCCATCTGGAAAACTCCTTTTCTTGGCATTCCCACCTTCTCTAAGAGGTCCCAATCCCCGTTTTGCAATGCCCGCAACCTGACAGCCTCCCAAATTACGCGGGGGTTTCTGCCGCGATTGCTGGCCGAAGGGACACCACGCCTCCGGCGGGGGTGTTGTGATTCGTCGGCGTCTGTGGCGCTGGAGTGGGATGACGAAGGCGGCGACTCCTGCCCCACGGAGGATGTCGCGGCGGTCTCCGATCCCGTTGAGACAGGGCCGGCCGCGGAGGCAGGAGCGGCGACCTTGTTTGGGGCCCGCGCGGCAGGACACGCCCCTAGAGACGAGGAGGATCCCGGCGGCGTCCCGGGAGGGTTGGTGGGGGGACCCGAAGCTTCCGGGATCGTGGGCCGTGACGTCAAGCGTCGCGCAGGGGGTAGCGATAGCCCCGCCCCTGCGGCCGGCTGCCCCTGCCGTCTTTGGTCTGGCGGGGGGCCCGCCGGCAGCCAGGGACCCATTCTCGCTGCCGGGCCATTCGCGATGCGCCGCGGTTCATCGGGGATGGTGACATAGGGCACAAACGCCTCCCAGATGGCCGTCGCGATCGCGAACGTGACTTGCTCCACTACCTCCAGTGTAATAGCTGGCTTTTGCACTGTCTCTGCCGTTACCGCCGTCCGGGGAAAGGACGCCGCGCTATCTTGGGGTGCGAGCGGGGGGGGCTGTCCCAACTTCGGGGGGTTCTCGGAGCAGTCATCGGACTCGCCCTCGCTCCGTTCAAATCTCGCCTCATCCTCCACAAAACTCTGATGAATAGTCCCCCAGGTAGTAAGCAGCGGGCACACTGAAACATCTCCTTTATGGAGAGCTGCACACAACAGATTCCCCAGCTCTTTCCAAACTTCCATTGAAAAAACTTCTCCTTCCTCCTCTGAAAAACCGCGCTCCTTTGCCCAAGCTAGCAAGGCAATCAAATCTTTATCTGGGATTTGGATGTCTAAGTCCTCAGAACATCCCTCCATAATGAGATAATAATCTCCTCTTGTTTGGATAGATTGTTCCCCATTTTAGAATTTTTCGCCTAGCTGCTAGTTTGGAGGAGGGAGGGGGGGGGAAACACAGTACCTTCTCTCCGCGGAAAGAGGAACGGTCGCTAGGGCGCTCGCAGTCCGGGGTTGCCGGGGCTCCGATTCGGCGGCAGCGCTCGCGGTCCGGGGTGGCTCCGCTCCGCGGGGCTGCGGGGCTCCGCGGTCCCAGTTCGCGCTGTCCTGGCGAAAGACGGTCTCGGCTCCCGTGAAGGACGATCTCGGTGGAACCTCCAATTGTCGTTATTCGCGATACGGCCGCGGAGAATAACGACAATGACTCCTCCAGCTAGCAGCAAAGAGAAGCAACTTTATTGTGAAGGCGAACCACTTTTATTGTGTGGATCGCTGAAGAAGAGAAGAAAACAGAACGTTCTCACGGATCGTGAGAACTGTTTTTCCTTACTTTCTGAAAAACAGCAGGTGCTTAATCTTATTGTGAATTCCTTCCTGTTTTTCCCGAGGTTTATCACCTTAGGAAGATCCAGGGAGGAACAGGCAAACTGCAGCAGACCCGAGAGAAATTTTCCTTAGCATGAGAAAGGAGAAAAAGGCCTCAGGCCCTTGCAATCTTCAGCCTGTGGCTTCAATGAAGCCCACACCAGTGCTAGTCCCAGAGTGCTCATAGTGCCATTCTCAGTCTCGGTGCTGGTACCTGTGCTGGTCCCAGAGTGGTCGTAGCGCCACACTCAGTCTTGGTGCAGGTTCTGGTGCCATTCCTGGTCCCAGAGTCCTCATAGAGCCAATCTCTTTCTAAGTGCTGGTTCCGGTGCCGGTGCTGGTCCCAGAGTGCTCATAGTGCCAATCTCCATCTCGGTGCTTGTTCGTATGCCGGTGCTGGTCCCGGATTGCTCATAGTGCCAATCTCAGTCTCAGTGCTGGTACTGCTGCTGGACCCAGAGTGCTCATAGTGCCAATCTCAATCTCGGTGCTGGTTCTGGTGCCGGCGCTCATCCCTGAGCGGTCATAGTGCCAATCTCAGTCTCGGTGCTGGTTCTGGTGCCAGTGCTGCTCCCAGAGCGCTCCCGGTGCCAATCTTAGTCTCGGAGCTGGTTCTGGTGCCGCTCTCATTCTTAGTCCTGCAGTTGTGCCGCTCCCAGTCCCAGAATTCTCCCGGTTCTGGTCCCAGTGTTGGTCCTTGTCTCAGTCTTATTCCCAGTGACAGTTCTATATGGGTACCAGTCTCGGTGCTGGTTCTGTTTTCAGTCTTGATCTCAGTCACAGTCTCGGAGTGGTTCTAGTCCCAGAGCTGGTTCCTGTGCCAGTGCTGGTCCCAGATTGCTGATAATGCCAATGTCAGTCTTGGTGCTGGTTCCGGTGTTGGTGCTGGTCCCAGAGTGCTCATACGGCCCCTCTCAGTCTTGGTGCTGGTTCCGGTGCCGGTGCTGGTCCCGAAGTGCTCATAACTTCAATCACAGACTCGGTGCTGGTTCTTATGCCGGTGCCGTTCCCGGAGTGCTCATTGTTCCCATCTCAGTGTCGGTGCTGGTTCTGGTGCCGATGCTTTTCCCAGAGTGCTCATAGTTCCAGTCTCAGTCTCAGTGCTGGTTCTGGTGCTGGTCCCAGAGTGCTCATAATGCCAATCTCAGTCTCGGTGCTTGTGCCGTTGTTGGTTTCAGAGTGCTCCAAGTGCCAATCCAAGTCTCGGTGCTGGTTCTGGTGCTGCTCTCATTCTCAGCCCCGGAGTTGTGCCGGTCCTAGTCCCAGAATTGTTTTGAGGCTGGTCCTGGTGTTGTTGCTGGTATCAGTCTTTTTCCCAGTGCCAGTCCTGTATCGGTACCAATCACCATGCTGTTTCTGTTTTCAGTCCTGGTGTCAGTCATATTCTCAGAATGGTTCTGGGATCAGAGCTGGCTCCGGTGCCGGTGCTGGTCCCAGAGTGCTCATAGCTCCAATCTCAGTCTCAGTGCTGGTTCTGGCGCTGGTTCCAGAGTGCTCATCTTACCAGTTTCAGTCTTAGTGCTTGTTCTGGTGCTGGTCCCAGAGTGCTCATAGTGCAAATCTCAGTCTCATTGCTGGTTCTGGTGCCAAGGCTGGTCCCAGAGTGCTCATATTGCCAATCTCAGTCTCGGTGCTGGTTCCAGTACCTGTGCTGGTCTCAGAGTGCTCCAAGTTCCAATCTTAATCTAGGTGCTCGTTCTGGTTCAGCCCTCAGATTCAGCCCCGGAGTTGTACCGCTCCCAGTCCCAGAATTCTTTCGAGGCTGGTCCCAGTGTTGTTGCTGGTATCAGTCTTTGTCCCAGTAACCAGTCCTGTATGGGTACCAGTCTCGGTGCTGGTTCTGTTTTCAGTCTTGGTCTCAGTCATATTCACAGAGTGTTTCTGGTCCCAGAGCTGGTTCTGGTGCCAGTGCTGGTCCCAGAGTGCTCATCGTGCCAATCTCAGTCTCGACGCTGGTTCCGGTGCCGGTGCTGGTCCAAGAGTACTCGTAGTTCCAATCTCAGTCTCAAAGCTGGTTCCGAAGCCAGTGCTGGTCCCGGAGTGGTCATAGTGCCAATCTCAGTCTCAGTGCTGGTTGTGGTGAAGGTGTGTTTCCAGAGTGCTCATAGTGCCAATCTGAGTCTTGGTGCTGGTTCTGATTCCAGTGCTGGTCCCAGAGTTCTCATTGTGCCAATATCAGTCTCAGTGCTGGTCTCAGTGACGGTGCTGGTCCCTAAGAGTTCATAATGCCAATCTCAGTCTCAGTGCGTGTTCAGGTGAATGTCCCAGAGTGCTCATAGTGCCAATCTCAGTCTCGGTGCTGGTTGCGGTGCCGGTGCTGGTCCCAGAGTTCTCTTTGTGCCAATCTCAGTGTCGGGCCTGCTTCTGGTGCCGCTCTCATTCACAGTCCCCTAGTTTCTCCGCTTCCAGTCCCAGAATTCTCCCGAGGCTGGTCCCAGTGTTGGTGCTAGTCTCAGTCTTGGTCCCAGTGCCAGTCCTATATGGGTTCCAGTCTCGGTGCTTGTTCTGCTTTCAGTCTTGGTCTCAGTCACATTCACCGAGTGGTTCTGGTCCCAGAGCTGGTTCTTTTGCCAGTGCTGCTCCCAGAGTGCTCATAGTGCCAATCTCAATCTCGGTGCTGGTTGTGGTTCTGGTGCTGGTCCCAGAGTGTTCATAGTTCCAATCTAAGTCTCAGTGCTGGTTCTGGTGCTCATCCCAGAGTGCTCATAGTGCCAATCTCAGTCTCAGTGCTGGTTCTGGTGCTGGTCCCAGAGTGCTCATAGTGCCAATCTCAATCTCAGTGCTGGTCCACTGCCAGTGCTGGTCCCAGAGTGCTCATCGTTGCAGTCTCAGTCTCAGTGCTGGTTCTGGTGGCGTTCCCAGAGTGCTCATAATGCCAATCTCAGTCCTGGTGCTTGTGCCGGTGCTTGTCTCAGAGTGCTCCAAGTCCAATCTCAGTCTCGGTGCTGGTTCTGGTGCTGCTCTCTGTCTCAGTCCCGGAGTTGTGCTACTCCCAGTCCCAGAATTGTTTCGAGGCTGGTCCCAGTGTTGTTGCTGGTATCAGTCTTGGTCCAAGTGCCAGTCCTGTTTGGGTACTAGTCAAGGTGCTGTTTGTGTATCCAGTCGTGGTCTCAGTCACATTCTCAGAATGGTTCTGGGACCAGAGCTGGTTCCGGTGCCAGTGCTAGTCCCAGAGTGCTCATAGTGCCATTCTCAGTCTCGGTGCTGGTACCTGTGCTGGTCCCAGAGTGGTCGTAGCGCCACACTCAGTCTTGGTGCAGGTTCTGGTGCCATTCCTGGTCCCAGAGTCCTCATAGAGCCAATCTCTTTCTAAGTGCTGGTTCCGGTGCCGGTGCTGGTCCCAGAGTGCTCATAGTGCCAATCTCCGTCTCGGTGCTTGTTCGTATGCCGGTGCTGGTCCCGGATTGCTCATAGTGCCAATCTCAGTCTCAGTGCTGGGTGTGGTTCTGGTCCCGGAGTGTACATAGTGCCAATCCCAGTCTCAGTGCTGGTACTGCTGCTGGACCCAGAGTGCTCATAGTGCCAATCTCAATCTCGGTGCTGGTTCTGGTGCCGGCGCTCATCCCTGAGCGGTCATAGTGCCAATCTCAGTCTCGGTGCTGGTTCTGGTGCCAGTGCTGCTCCCAGAGCGCTCCCGGTGCCAATCTTAGTCTCGGAGCTGGTTCTGGTGCCGCTCTCATTCTTAGTCCTGCAGTTGTGCCGCTCCCAGTCCCAGAATTCTCCCGGTTCTGGTCCCAGTGTTGGTCCTTGTCTCAGTCTTATTCCCAGTGACAGTTCTATATGGGTACCAGTCTCGGTGCTGGTTCTGTTTTCAGTCTTGATCTCAGTCACAGTCTCGGAGTGGTTCTAGTCCCAGAGCTGGTTCCTGTGCCAGTGCTGGTCCCAGATTGCTGATAATGCCAATGTCAGTCTTGGTGCTGGTTCCGGTGTTGGTGCTGGTCCCAGAGTGCTCATACGGCCCCTCTCAGTCTCGGTGCTGGTTCCGGTGCCGGTGCTGGTCCCGGAGTGCTCATAACTTCAATCACAGACTCGGTGCTGGTTCTTATGCCGGTGCCGTTCCCGGAGTGCTCATTGTTCCCATCTCAGTGTCGGTGCTGGTTCTGGTGCCGATGCTTTTCCCAGAGTGCTCATAGTGCCAATCTCAGTCTCAGTGCTGGTTCCGGTGCCGGAGCTGGTCCCAGAGGTCTCATAGTTCCAGTCTCAGTCTCAGTGCTGGTTCTGGTGCTGGTCCCAGAGTGCTCATAATGCCAATCTCAGTCTCGGTGCTTGTTCCGGTGAAGGTGCTGCTCGCAGAGTGCTCATAGTGCCAATCTCAGAGCTGGTGCTGGTTCTGGTGCTGGTCCCGGAGTGGTCATAGTGCCAATCTCAGTCTCAGTGCTGGTTCCCGTGCTGGTCCCAGAGTGCTCATAGTGCCAATCTCAGTCTCGGTGCTGGTAGTCGTGCTGGTCCTAGAGTGCTCATAATGCTAGTCTCAGTTTTGGTGCTGGTTCCTGTGCCAGTGCTGGTTCCAGAGTGCTCATAATGCCAGTCTAAATCTCGGTGTTGGTTCTAGTGACGGTGCTGGTCACAGAGTGCTCATAGTGCCAATCTCAGAGCTGGTTCTGGTTCCAGTGCTGGTCCCAGAGTGCTCCAAGTGCCACTCTCAGTCTCGTTGCTGGTTCTGGTGCCGCTTTCAGTGTCAGACCCAGATTTTTGCAGCTCCCAGTCCCAGGATTGTCCTGCTGCTAGTCCCAGTGTTGGTGCTGGTCTCACTCTTGGTCCCAGTGCCAAGTCTATGTGGGTTCCAGTCTCGGTGCTGGTTTGGATTTCAGTCTTGGTCTCAGTATCAGTCGCAGAGTTGTTCTGGTCCCAGAGCTGGTTCCGGTGCCAGTGCTGGTCTCAGAGTGCTCATAGTGCCACTCTCAGTCTCGTAGCTGGTTCCCATGCTGGTCCAAGAGTGCTCATAGTGCCAATCTCAGTCTCAGTGCTGGTGCAGGTGCTGGTCCCAGAGAGCTCATATTGCCAATCTCAGTCTCAATGCTGGTTCCAATGTTGGTGCTTATCCCGGAGTGCTCATAATGCCCATCTCAGTCTCGTTGCTGGTTCCGGTGCCGGTGCTGGTCCTAGAATGCTCATAGTGCCAATCTCAGTGTCAGTGCTGGTTCCGGTGCTGGTGCTGGTCCCGGAGTGCTCATAGTTCCCATCTCAGTCTCGGTGCTGGTTCCGGTGCCGGTGCCAGAGTGCTCTAGTTTCAATCTCAATCTCGGTGCTGGTTCTGATGCCGGTGCTACTCCCGGAGTGGTCATAGTGCCAATCTCAGAGTCGTTGCTGGTTGTGGTGCCGGCGCTGGTCCCAAAGTTGTCATAGTGCCAATCTCAGTGTCGGAGCTGGTTCTGATCCCGGTGCTGGTCTCGAAGGGCTCATAGTGCCAATCTCAGTCTCGGTGCTGGTTCTGGTTCTGGTGCTGGTCCAGAGTGCTCATAGTGCCAATCTCAGTCCCAGTGCTGGTTCTGGTGCTGGTCACAGAGTGCTTGTAGTGCCAATCTCAGTCTCAGTGATGGTTCCGGTGCCAGTGCTGATTTCAGACTGCTCATAGCGCCACTATCAGTCTAGGTGCTGGTTCTGGTGCCGGTGCTGGTCCCAGAGGGCTCATAGTGCCAATCTCAGTCTCAATGAGACTGAGGTTCTGGTGAAGGTGCCGTTCCCATAGTGCTCATAGTGCCAATCTCAATCTTGGTGCTGGTTCCGCTGCTGTTGCTGGTCCCGGAGTGCTCATAGTGCCAATCTCAGTCCCAGTGCTGGTTCTGGTGCAGGTCCCAGATTGCTCATAGTGCCAATCACAGTCTCGTTGCTGGTTCCGGTGCCGGTGCTGGTCCCAGAGTACTCATAGTGCCAATCTGAGTCTCGTTGCTGGTTCCGGTTCGGGAGCTGGTCCCAAAGTGCTCATAGTTCCCATCTCAGTCTCGGTGCTGGTTCCGGTGCCGGTGCCAGAGTGCTCTAGTTTCAATCTCAATCTCGGTGCTGGTTCTGATGCCGGTGCTACTCCCGGAGTGGTCATAGTGCCAATCTCAGAGTCGTTGCTGGTTGTGGTGCCGGCGCTGGTCCCAAAGTTGTCATAGTGCCAATCTCAGTGTCGGAGCTGGTTCTGATCCCGGTGCTGGTCTCGAAGGGCTCATAGTGCCAATCTCAGTCTCGGTGCTGGTTCTGGTGCTGGTCCAGAGTGCTCATAGTGCCAATCTCAGTCCCAGTGCTGGTTCTGGTGCTGGTCACAGAGTGCTTGTAGTGCCAATCTCAGTCTCAGTGATGGTTCCGGTGCCAGTGCTGATTTCAGAGTGCTCATAGCGCCACTATCAGTCTAGGTGCTGGTTCTGGTGCCGGTGCTGGTCCCAGAGGGCTCATAGTGCCAATCTCAGTCTCAGTGAGACTGAGGTTCTGGTGAAGGTGCCGTTCCCATAGTGCTCATAGTGCCAATCTCAATCTTGGTGCTGGTTCCGCTGCTGTTGCTGGTTCCGGAGTGTTCATAGTGCCAATCTCAGTCCCAGTGCTGGTTCTGGTGCAGGTCCCAGATTGCTCATAGTGCCAATCACAGTCTCGTTGCTGGTTCCGGTTCCGGAGCTGGTCCCAGAGTGCTTATAGTGCTAATCTCAGTCTCGCTGCTGGTTCTGTTGTCGATGCTGGTCCCAGAGTTCTCATACTGCCCATCTAAGTCTCAGTGCGGGTTCAGGTGTCGGTGCTGGTTCCAGAGTGCTCATAATGCCAGTCTCAGTTTCGGTGCTGGTTCTGGTTCTGTTGCTGGTCCCAGAGTGCTCATAGTGCCAATCTCATCGCAGGTTCGGGTTCCGGTGCTGGTCCCGGAGTGTTCATAGTGCCAATCTGTGTCTCGTTGCTTGTTCCGGTGCCGGTGCTGGTCCCAGAGTGCTCACAATGCCAGTCTCAGTTTTGGTGCTTGTTCTCGTGCTGGTACTGGTCCCAGAGTGCTCATAGTGCCAATCTCATCCCTGGTTTTGGTTCTGGTGCTGGTCCCAGAGTGCTCATATTGCCAATCTCAGTCTTGGTGCTGGTTCTGATGCTGGTGCCGCTCCCGGAGTTGTCATAGTGCCCATCTCACAGTTAGTGCTGCCTGTAGTGCTGGTGGTTTTCCCAGAGTGCTCATAGTGCAAATCTCATTTGCAATGGTGGTTCCGGTGCTGGTTCTAGAGGGTTCATATTGCCAATCTCAGTCGCAAAGCTGGTTCAGCTGCCGGCGGTGATCCAAGAGCGCTCATAGTGCCAATCTCAATCTCAATGATAGTTCTGGTGCCGGTGCCCGTCCCAAAGTTCTCATATTGCCAGTCTCAGTCTCAGTGCTGGTTCTGATGCAGGTCCCAGAGTGCTCATAGTGCCAATCTCAGTCTCTGTGCTGATTCTGGTGCCGGTGCTGGTCCCAGATCACTCATAGTGCCAATCTCAGTCTCGGTGCTGGTTCTGTTGCCGGTGCTTGTCCCAAAGTGCTCATAGTGCCAATCTCAGTCTCTGTGCTGGTTTCGGTGCTGGTGCTGGTCCCAGAGTGCTCATAGTGCCAATCTCAGTCTCGATGCTGGTTCTGGTGACTGTGCTGGTCCCAGAGTGCTCATAGTGCCAATCTCAGTGTCGGAGCAGGTTCCGAAGCCGGGGCTGGTCGCGGAGTGGTCAGAGTCCCAATCTCAGTCTCGGTGCTGGATCTGGTTCCGATGCTGGTCCCTAAGTGCTCATAGTGCCAGTTTCAGTTTTAGTGCTGGTTCTGGTGCAGGTCACAGAGTGCCCATAGAACCAATCTCAGCCTCGGTGCTGGTTCTGGTGGTGGTCCCACATTGCTCATAGTGCCATTCTCAGTCTCAGTGCTGGTTCAGGTGCTGGTCCCAGAGTCCTCATAGCGCCTATCTCAGTCTAGGTGCTGGTTCTGGTGCCGATGCTGGTGTCAGAGTGCTCATAGTGCCAATCTCAGTCGCGGTGCTGGTTCTTGTGCCGCTCTCATTCTCAGCCCCGGAGTTGTGATGCTCCCAGTCCCAGAATTCTCCCGAGGCTGGTCCCAGTGTTGGTGATTGTCTCAGTCTTGGTCCCAGTGCCTGTCCTATATGGGTTCCAGTCTCAGTGCTGGTTCTGTTTTCAGTCTTGGTCTCAGTCACATTCATACAGTGGTTCTGGTCCCAGATCTGGTTCCGTTGCCAGTGCTGGTCCCAGAGTGCTCATAGTGCCAATCTCAGACTCGGTGCTGGCTCCGGTGCCGGTGCTGGTCCCGGTGTGTTCATAGTACCAATCTCAGTCTCTGTGCTGGTTCTGGTGCCTGTGCTAATCCCGGAGTGATTATAGTGCCAATCTACATCTCAGTTCTGCTTCTGGTGCCAGTGGTGGTCCCAGAGTGCTCGGAGTGCCAATCTTAGTCTCGGTGCTGTTTCTGCTACCGCTCTCAGTCTCAGACCCGGAGTTGTGCGGATCCCATTCCCAGAATTCTCCCTGTGCTGGTCCCAGTGTTGGTGTGTGTCTCAGTCTTGATCTCAGTGCCAGTTCTATATAGGTACCAGTCTCGGTGCTGCTTCGGTGTTCAGTCTTGTTCACAAACACAGTCTCAGAGTGGTGCTAGTCCCAAAGCTGTTTCCAGTGCCAGCTCTGCTCCCAGAGTGCTCATAGTGCCAATCTCAGAGCTGGTGCTGGTTCCGGGGCTGGTGCCAGAGTACTCATAGTTTCAATCCCAATCTCGGCGCTAGTTCTGATGCCGGTGCCGATCCCGGAGTGGCCATTGTTCCAATCTCAGTGTCGGTGCTGGTTGTGGTGCCGGTGCTTTTCCCAGACTGCACATAGTTCCAATCTCAGTCTCAGAGCTGTTTGTGGAGCAGATGCCAGAGTGCTCATAGTGCCAATCTCAGTCCCACTGCTGGTTCTGGTGCTGGTACCAGAGTGCTCATAGGGCCAATCTGAGTCTAAAATCTGGTTCGGAGGCCAGTGCTGGTCCCGGAGTGGTCATAGTGCCAATCTCAGTATCTGTGCTGGTTCCGGTGCCGGTGCTGGTCCCAGAGTGTTCATAGTGCCAATCTCAGTGTCGGTGCTGGTTCTGGTGCCGGTGCTGGTCCCAGAGTGTTCACAGTGCCAATCTCAGTCTCAATGCGGGTTCAGGTGCTTGTCCCAGCATGCTCATATAGCCAATCTCAGTCTCGGTGCTGGTTCCGGTGCCGCTGCTGGTCCCAGAGTGGTCATAGTGCCAATCTCAGTCTCAAAGATGGTTCCGATGCCAGTGCTGGTCCCGGAGTGTTCATAGTGCCAATCTCAGTCTCAAAACTGGTTCCGGTGCGGTGCTAATCGCGAAGGGGTCATCTTGCCAATCTCAGTCTCGGTGCTGGTTCTGGTTCTGGTGCTGGTCGCATAGTACTAATAGTGTCAGTCTCAGTCTCGGTGCTGGTTCCGGTGCTTGTCGCAGAGTGCTCATTGTGCCAATCTCAGTCTCGGTGCTGATTCCGGTGCCGGTGCTGGTCCCAGAGTGCTCATAGTTCCAGTCTCAGTCTCAAAGCTGGTTCTGGCGCTGGTGCTGGTACCAGAATACTCATAGTTCCAATCTCTGTCTCGGTGCTGGTTCTAGTGCTGGTCTCAGAGTGCTCATAGTGCCAATCTCAATCGCGGTGCTGGTTCTGGTTCCCGTGCTGGTCGCATAGTACTAATAATGTTAGTCTCAGTCTCAGTGCAGGTTCCGGTGCTTGTCGCAGAGTGCTCATTTTGCCAATCTCAGTCTCGGTGCTGATTCCGGTGCCAGTGCTGGTCCCAGAATGCTCATAGTGCCAGTCTCAGTCTCTGTGCTGTTTCTGGGGCCAGTCCTGATCCCAGAGTGCTCATACTTCCAATCTCAGTCTCAGTGCTGTTTGTGCTGAACATGCCATAGTGTTCATAGTGCCAATCTCAGTCCCACTGCTGGTCCTGGTGCTGGTCCCAGAGTGCTCATAGCGCCAATCTCAGTCTCAAAGCTGGTTCCGATGTCAGTGCTGGTCCCGGAGTTGTCATAGGGCGAATCTCAGTCTCTGTGCTGGTTCCGGTTCTGGTGATGGTCCCGGAGTGATCATAGTGCCAGTCTCAGTTTTGTTGCTAGTTCTGGTGCTGGTCGCCGAGTGCTCATAGTGCCAATCTCAGTCTCAGTGCTGGTTTCAGTGCCAGTGCTGGTCCCAGAGTGTTCATAGTGCCAATCTCAGTCTCGGTGCTGATTCTGGTTCTGGTGCTGGTCTCATAATACTAATAGTGCCAGTCTAAGTCTCGGTGCTGGTTCCGGTGTTGGTCACAGAGTGTTCATTGTGCCAATCTCATTCTCGGTGCTGGTTGTGGTGCCGTTGCTGGTGCTAGAGTGCTCATAGTGCCAATCTGAGTCTCGGAGCGCTTTCCGAAGACGGTGCTGGTCCCAGAGTGCTCATAGTGCCAATCTCAGTCTCAAAGATGGTTCCGATGCCAGTGCTGGTCTTGGAGTGTTCATAGTGCCAATCTCAGTCTCAAAACTGGTTTCGGTGCGGTGCTAATCGCGAAGGGGTCATCTTGCCAATCTCAGTCTCGGTGCTGGTTCTGGTTCTGGTGCTGGTCCCATAGTACTAATAGTGTCAGTCTCAGTCTCGGTGCTGGTTCCGGTGCTTGTCGCAGAGTGCTCATTGTGCCAATCTCAGTCTCGGTGCTGATTCCGGTGCCGGTGCTGGTCCCAGAGTGCACATAGTTCCAATCTCAGTCTCACAGCTGGTTCTGGCGCTGGTGCTGGTACCAGAATACTCATAGTTCCAATCTCTGTCTCGGTGCTGGTTCTAGTGCTGGTCTCAGAGTGCTCATAGTGCCAATCTCAATTGCGGTGCTGGTTCTGGTTCCCGTGCTGGTCGCATAGTACTAATAATGTTAGTCTCAGTCTCAGTGCAGGTTCCGGTGCTTGTCGCAGAGTGCTCATTTTGCCAATCTCAGTCTCGGTGCTGATTCCGGTGCCGGTGCTGGTCCCAGAGTGCTCATAGTGCCAGTCTCAGTCTCGGTGCTGTTTGTGCTGAAGATGCCATAGTGTTCATAGTGCCAATCTCAGTCCCACTGCTGGTTCTGGTGCTGGTCCTAGAGTGCTCATAGTGCCAAACTCAGTCTCGGTGCTGATTCTGGTTCTGGTGCTGGTCTCATAATACTAATAGTGCCAGTCTAAATCTCGGTGCTGGTTCTGGTGCTGGTCACAGAGTGTTCATTGTGCCAATCTCATTCTCGGTGCTGGTTGTGGTGCCGTTGCTGGTGCTAGAGTGCTCATAGTGCCAATCTGAGTCTCGGAGCTCTTTCCGTAGCCGGTGCTGGTCGCGAAGGGTTCATAGTGCCAATCTCAGTCTCAGTGGTGGCTCTGGTTACGTTGCTGCTCTCAGAGTGCTACTAGTTCTAATCTCTGTCTCGGTGCTGCTTCCGGTGCTGGTCCCAGTGTTCTCATAGTGCCAATCTCAGTCTCGATGCTGTTTCTGATTCCGGTGCGGGTCCCAGAGTACTAATAGTGCTAGTCTCAGTCTCGGTGCTTGTTCCGGTGGTGGTCGCAGAGTGCTAATTGTGCCAATGTCAGTCTCGGTGCTGGTTTTGGTGCCGGTGCTGGTCCCAGAATGCTCATAGTTCCAATCTCAGTCTCAGTGCTGTTTGTGGTGCCAATGCCATAGTGCTCATAGTGCCAATCTCAGTCCCACTGCTGGTTCTGGTGCTGGTGCCAGAGTGCTCATAGTGCCAATCTCAGTCCCACTGCTGGTTCTGGTGCTGGTCCCAGAGTGTTCATAGCGCCAATAAGAGTCTAAAAGCTGGTTCCGAGTCCAGTGCTGGTTCCGGGAGTGGTCATAGTGCCAATCTCTGTCTCAAATATGGTTCCGATGCCAGTGCTGGTCCCGGAGTGTTCATAGTGCCAATCTCAGTCTCAAAGCTGGTTCTGGTGCGGTGCTAATCGCGAAGGGGTGATATTGCCAATCTCAGTCTCGGTGCTGGTTCTGCTTCTGGTGCTGGTCCCATAGTACTAATAGTGTCAGTCTCAGTCTCGGTGCTGATTCCGGTGCCGGTTCTGGTCCCGGAGTGTTGATAGTGCCAATCTCAATCTCCGTGCTGGTTCTGGTGCAGGTCCCAGAGTGCTCATAGTGCCAATCTCATTCTCGGTGCTGATTCTGAGGCCGGTCTCGTCCCAGAGTGCTCATAATGCCAATCTCAGTCTCAGTGCTGGTTCTGGTGACGGTGCTATTCCCGGAGTGGTTATAGTGCCAATCTAGGTCTCAGTGCTGCTTCTGGTGCCAGTGCTGGTCTCAGAGTGCTCCAAGTGCCGATCTTAGTCAGGCTGCTGGTTCTGCTGTTGCTCTCAGTCTCAGTCCCGGAGTTGTGCGGCTCCCAGTCCCAGAATTCTCCCGGTGCTGGTCCCAGTGTTGGTGCTTGTCTCAGTCTTGGTCTCAGTGCCAGTTCTATATGGGTACCAGTCTCGGTGCTGGTTCGGTTTTCAGTTTTGGTCTCAGTCACAGTTTCAGTGTGGTTCTATTCGAGTGCTGGTTCCGGTGCCAGTGCTTGCCCGAGAGTGCTCATAGTGCCAATCTCAGTCTCAAACCCGGTTCTGGTGCCGGTGCTGGTCCCTGAATGCTCATAGTGCTAATCCCAGTCTCCGTGCTGGTTCTGTTTCCGGTGCTGGTCGCATAGTACTAATAGTGCCTGTCTAAGTCTCGGTGCTGGTTCCGGTGCTGGTCGCAGTGTTTTCATTGTGTCAATCTCAGTCTCGGTGCTGTTTCCAGTGCCGGTGCTCGTCCCACAGTGGTAATAGTGCCAGTCTCAGTCTCGGTGCTGTTTCTGATGCCGCTACTGGTACCAGAGTGCTCAAACTTCCAATCTCAGTGTCAGTGCTGTTTGTGGTGCCGATGCCAGAGTGCTCATAATGCCAATCTCAGTCCCACTGCTGGTTCTGGTGCTGGTCCCAGAGTGCTCAGAGCGCCAATCTCAGTCCCAAAGCTGTTTCCGGTGCCAACTCTGCTCCCAGAGTGCTCATAGTGCCAATCTCAGAGCTGGTGCTGGTTCCGGGGCTGGTGCCAGAGTACTCATAGTTTCAATCCCAATCTCGGCGCTAGTTCTGATGCTGGTGCCGATCCCGGAGTGGCCATTGTTCCAATCTCAGTGTCGGTGCTGGTTGTGGTGCCGGTGCTTTTCCCAGACTGCTCATAGTTCTAATCTCAGTCTCAGAGCTGTTTGTGGAGCAGATGCCAGAGTGCTCATAGTGCCAATCTCAGTCCCACTGCTGGTTCTGGTGCTGGTACCAGAGTGCTCATAGGGCCAATCTGAGTCTAAAATCTGGTTCGGAGGCCAGTGCTGGTCCCGGAGTGGTCATAGTGCCAATCTCAGTCTCTGTGCTGGTTCTGGTGCCGGTGCTGGTCCCAGAGTGTTCATAGTGCCAGTCTCAGTGTCGGTGCTGGTTCTGGTGCCGGTGCTGGTCCCAGAGTGTTCATAGTGCCAATCTCAGTCTCAATGCGGGTACAGGTGCTTGTCCCAGCATGCTCATATAGCCAATCTCAGTCTCGGTGCTGGTTCCGGTGCCGCTGCTGGTCCCAGAGTGCTCATAGTGCCAATCTCAGTCTCAAAGATGGTTCCGATGCCAGTGCTGGTCCCGGATTGTTCATAGTGCCAATCTCATTCTCAAAACTGGTTCCGGTGCGGTGCTAATCGCGAAGGGGTCATCTTGCCAATCTCAGTCTCGGTGCTGGTTCTGGTTCTGGTGCAGGTCCCATAGTACTAATAGTGTCAGTCTCAGTCTCGGTGCTGGTTCCGGTGCTTGTCGCAGAGTGCTCATTGTGCCAATCTCAGTCTCGGTGCTGATTCCGGTGCCGGTGCTGTTCCCAGAGTGCTCATAGTTCCAATCTCAGTCTCAAAGCTGGTTCTGGCGCTGGTGCTGGTACCAGAATACTCATAGTTCCAATCTCTGTCTCGGTGCTGGTTCTAGTGCTGGTCTCAGAGTGCTCATAGTGCCAATCTCAATCGCGGTGCTGGTTCTGGTTCCCGTGCTGGTCGCATAGTACTAATAATGTTAGTCTCAGTCTCAGTGCAGGTTCCGGTGCTTGTTGCAGAGTGCTCATTTTGCCAATCTCAGTCTCGGTGCTGATTCCGGTGCCGGTGCTGGTCCCAGAGTGCTCATAGTGCCAGTCTCAGACTCAGTGCTGATTCTGGTTCTGGTGCTGGTCTCATAATACTAATAGTGCCAGTCTAAGTCTCTTTGCTGGTTCCGGTGCTGGTCACAGAGTGTTCATTGTGCCAATCTCATTCTCGGTGCTGGTTGTGGTGCCGTTGCTGGTGCTAGAGTGCTCATAGTGCCAATCTGAGTCTCGGAGCTCTTTCCGAAGCCGGTGCTGGTCGCGAAGGGTTCATAGTGCCAATCTCAGTCTCAGTGGTGGCTCTGGTTACGTTGCTGCTCTCAGAGTGCTACTAGTTCTAATCTCTGTCTCGATGCTGGTTCCGGTGCTGGTCCCAGTGTTCTCATAGTGCCAATCTCAGTCTCGATGCTGTTTCTGATTCCGGTGCAGGTCCCAGAGTACTAATAGTGCTAGTCTCAGTCTCGGTGCTTGTTCCGGTGGTGGTCGCAGAGTGCTAATTGTGCCAATGTCAGTCTCGGTGCTGGTTTTGGTGCCGGTGCTGGTCCCAGAGTGCTCATAGTTCCAATCTCAGTCTCAGTGCTGTTTGTGGTGCTGGTCCCAGAGTGCTCATAGCGCCAATAAGAGTCTAAAAGCTGGTTCTGAGTCCAGTGCTGGTCTCGGAGTGGTCATAGTGCCAATCTCAGTCTCAAAGATGGTTCCGATGCCAGTGCTGGTCCCGGAGTGTTCATAGTGCCAATCTCAGTCTCAAAGCTGGTTCCGGTGCGGTGCTAATCGCGAAGGGGTCATATTGCCAATCTCAGTCTCGGTGCTGGTTCTGCTTCTGGTGCTGGTCCCATAGTACTAATAGTGTCAGTCTCAGTCTCGGTGCTGATTCCGGTGCCTGTTTTGGTCCCGGAGTGTTCATAGTGTTAATCTCAATCTCCGTGCTGGTTCTGGTGCAGGTCCCAGAGTGCTCATAGTGCCAATCTCATTCTCGGTGCTGATTCTGAGGCCGGTCCCGTCCCAGAGTGCTCATAATGCCAATCTCAGTCTCAGTGCTGGTTCTGGTGACGGTGCTATTCCCGGAGTGGTTATAGTGCCAATCTAGGTCTCAGTGCTGCTTCTGGTGCCAGTGCTGGTCTCAGAGTGCTCCAAGTGCCGATCTTAGTCAGGCTGCTGGTTCTGCTGTTGCTCTCAGTCTCAGTCCCAGAGTTGTGCGGCTCCCAGTCCCAGAATTCTCCCGGTGCTGGTCCCAGTGTTGGTGCTTGTCTCAGTCTTGGTCTCAGTGCCAGTTCTATATGGGTACCAGTCTCGGTGCTGGTTCGGTTTTCAGTTTTGGTCTCAGTCACAGTTTCAGTGTGGTTCTATTCGAGTGCTGGTTCCGGTGCCAGTGCTTGTCCGAGAGTGCTCATAGTGCCAATCTCAGTCTCAAAGCCGGTTCTGGTGCCGGTGCTGGTGGCTGAATTCTCATAGTGCTAATCCCAGTCTCCGTGCTGGTTCTGTTTCCGGTGCTGGTCCCATAGTACTAATAGTGCCTGTCTAAGTCTCGGTGCTGGTTCCGGTGCTGGTCGCAGTGTTTTCATTGTGTCAATCTCAGTCTCGGTGCTGGTTCCGGTGCCGGTGCTCGTCCCACAGTGGTAATAGTGCCAGTCTCAGTCTCGGTGCTGTTTCTGATGCCGCTGCTGGTCCCAGAGTGCTCAAACTTCCAATCTCAGTGTCAGTGCTGTTTGTGGTACCGATGCCAGAGTGCTCATAATGCCAATCTCAGTCCCACTGCTGGTTCTGGTGCTGGTCCCAGAGTGCTCATAGCGCCAATCTCAGTCTCAAAGCTGGTTCCGATGTCCTTGCTGGTCCCGGAGTTGTCATATGGCCAATCTCATTCTCTGTGCTGGTTCCGGTTCTGGTGATGGTCCCGGAGTGATCATAGTGCCAGTCTGAGTTTTGGTGCTAGTTCTGGTGCTGGTCGCTGAGTGCTAATAGTGCCAATCTCAGTCTCAGTGCTGGTTTCGGTGCCAGTGCTGGTCCCAAGCTGTTAATACTGCCAATCTCAGTCTCAGTGCTGGTTCGGGTGCTGGTCGCAGACTGCTCATAGTGCCAATCTCAGCCTCGGTGCTGATTCTGGTTCTGGTGCTGGTCTCATAATACTAATAGTGCCAGTCTAAGTTTCGGTGCTGGTTCCGCTGCTGGCCAAAGAGTGTTCATTGTGCCAATCTCATTCTCGGTGCTGGTTGTGGTGCCGTTGCTGGTGCTAGAGCGCTCATAGTGCCAATCTGAGTCTCGGAGCTCTTTCCGAAGCCGGTGCTGGTCGCGAAGGGTTTCATAGTGCCAATCTCAGTCTCAGTTGCTGGCTCTGGTTACATTGCTGGTCTCAGAGTGCTACTAGTTCTAATCTCAGTCTCGGTGCTGGTTCCGAAGTCAGTGCTGGTCCGAAGTGGTAACAGTTCCAATCTCAGTCTCAGTGCTGGCTCTGGTGACGTTGCTGGTCTCAGAGTGCTCATAGTGCCAATCTCAGTCTAGGTGCTGGTTCTGGTTCCGGTGCTGGTCCCAGATTGCTCATAGTGCCAGTCTCAGTTTCGGTGCTAGTTCTGGTTCTGGTCGCAGAGTGCTCATAGTACCCATCTCAGTCTCGGTTCTGGTTCCGGTGCCAGTGCTTGAACCAGAGTGCTCATAGTGCCAATCTCAGTCTCAGTGCTGGTTCTGGTGCTGGTCCCAGAGTTCTCATAGTGCCACTCTCTGTCTCGGTGCTGCTTCCTGTGCTGGTCCCAGTGTTCTCATAGTGCCAATCCCAGTCTCGATGCTGATTCTGATTCCGGTGCGCGTCCCAGAGTACTAATAGTGCTAGTCTCAGTCTCGGTGCTTGTTCCGGTGGTATTCGCAGAGTGCTAATTGTGCCAATATCAGTGTCGGTGCTGGTTCCGGTGCCAGTGCTGGTCCCAGAGTGCTCATAGTTCCAATCTCAGTCTCAGTGCTGTTTGTGGTGCTGGTGCCAGAGTGGTCATAGTGCCAATCTCAATCTCCGTGCTGGTTCTGGTGCAGGTCCCAGAGTGCTCATAGTGCCAATCTCATTCTCGGTGCTGATTCTGAGGCCGGTCTTGTCCCAGAGTGCTCATAATGCCAATCTCATTCTCAGTGCTGGTTCTGGTGACGGTGCTATTCCCGGAGTGGTTATAGTGCCAATCTAGGTCTCAGTGCTGCTTCTGTTGCCAGTGCTGGTCTCAGAGTGCTCCAAGTGCCGATCTTAGTCAGGCTGCTGGTTCTGCTGTTGCTCTCAGTCTCAGTCCCGGAGTTGTGCGGCTCCCAGTCCCAGAATTCTCCCGGTGCTGGTCCCAGTGTTGGTGCTTGTCTCAGTCTTGGTCTCAGTGCCAGTTCTATATGGGTACCAGTCCTCGGTGCTGGTTCGGTTTTCAGTTTTGGTCTCAGTCCACAGTTTCAGTGTGGTTCTATTCGAGTGCTGGTTCCGGTGCCAGTGCTTGTCCGAGAGTGCTCATAGTGCCAATCTCAGTCTCAAACCCGGTTCTGGTGCCAGTGCTGGTGGCTGAATTCTCATACTGCTAATCCCAGTCTCCGTGCTGGTTCTGTTTCCGGTGCTGGTCCCATAGTACTAATAGTGCCTGTCTAAGTCCTCAGTGCTGGTTCCACATGCTGGTGCTCGTCCCAGAGTGGTAATAGTGCCAGTCTCAGTCTCGTGCTGTTTCTGATGCCGCTGCTGGTCCCAGAGTGCTCATACTTCCAGTCTCAGTGTCAGTGCTGTTTGTGGTGCCGATGCCAGAGTGCTCATAATGCCAATCTCAGTCCCACTGCTGGTTCTGATGCTGGTCCCAGAGTGCTCATAGTGCCAATCTCAGTCTCTGTGCTGATTCTGGTTCTGGTTCTGGTCTAATAATACTAATAGTGCCAGTCTAAGTCTCGGTGCTGGTTCCGGTGCTGGTCACAGAGTGTTCATTGTGCCAATCTCATTCTCGGTGCTGGTTGTGGTGCCGTTGCTGGTGCTAGAGCGCTCATAGTGCCAATCTGAGTCTCGGAGCTCTTTCCGAAGCCGGTGCTGGTCGCGAAGGGTTCATAGTGCCAATCTCAGTCTCAGTGCTGGCTCTGGTTACGGTTGCTGGTCTCAGAGTGCTACTAGTTCTATCTCTGTCTCGGTGCTGGTTCCAAAGTCAGTGCTGGTCCCGAAGTGGTAACAGTTCCAATCTCAGTCTCAGTGCTGGCTCTGGTGACGTTGCTGTCTCAGAGTGCTCATAATGCCACTCTCAGTCCTAGGTGCTGGTTCTGGTTCCGGTGCTGGTCCCAGATTGCTCATAGTGCCAGTCTCAGTTTCGGTGCTAGTTCTGGTTCTGGTCGCAGAGTGCTCATAGTACCCATCTCAGTCTCGGTTCTGGTTCCGGTCCAGTGCTTGAACCAGAGTGCTCATTGTGCCAATCTCAGTGTCAGTGCTGGTTCTGGTGCTGGTCCCAGAGTTCTCATAGTGCCAATATCTGTCTCGGTGCTGCTTCCGGTGCTGGTCCCAGTGTTCTCATAGTGCCAATCTCAGTCTCGATGCTGTTCTGATTCCGGTGCGGTCCCAGATTACTAATAGTGCTAGTCTCAGTCTCGGTGCTTGTTCCGGTGGTGGTCGCAGAGTGCTAATTGTGCCAATGTCAGTGTCGGTGCTGGATCGGTGCCGGTGCTGGTCCCAGAGTGCTCATAGTTCCAATCTCAGTCTCAGTGCTGTTTGTGGTGCTGGTGCCAGAGTGCTCATAGTGCCAATCTCAGTCCCACTGCTGGTTCTCTTGCTGGTCCCAGAGTGCTCATAGCGCAATAAGAGTCTAAAATCTGGTTCCGAGTCCAGTGCTGGTCCCGGAGTGGTCATAGTGCCAATCTCAGTCTCAAAGGATGGTTCCGATGGCAGTGCTGGTCCCGGGAGGTGTTCATAGTGCCAATCTCAGTCTCACAGCTGGTTCCGATATCAGTGATGGTCCCGGAGTTGTCATAGGGCCAATCTCAGTCTCTGTGCTGGTTCCGGTTCTGGTGATTGTCCCGGAGTGATCATAGTGCCAGTCTCAGTTTTCGTGCTAGTTCTGGTGCTGGTCGCTGAGTGCTCATAGTGCCAATCTCAGTCTCGGTGCTGGTTCCGGTGCTTGTCGCAGAGTGCTAATTGTGCCAATGTCAGTCTCGGTGCTGGTTCCGGTGCCAGTGCTGGTCCCAGTGTGCTCATAGTTCTAATCTCAGTCTCAGTGCTTTTTGTGGTGCTAGTGCCAGAGTGCTCATAGTGCCAATCTCAGTCCCACTGCTGGTTCTGGTGCTGGTCCCAGAGTGCTCCTAGCGCCAATATGAGTCTAAAAGATGGTTCCGATGCCAGTGGTCCCGGAGTGTCATAGTGCCAATCTCAGTCTCAAAGCTGGTTCCAGTGCGGTGCTAATCGCGAAGGGGTCATATTGCCAATCTCAGTCTCGGTGCTGGTTCTGGTTCTGGAGCTGGTCCCACAGTACTAATAGTGTCAGTCTCAGTCTCGGTGCTGGTTCGGTGCTTGTCGCAGAGTGCTCATTGTGCCAATCTCAGTCGGTGCTGATTCCGATGCCGGGTGCTGGTCCAGAGTGTCATAGTTCCAATCTCAGTCTCAAAATGGTTCTGGCGCCGATGCTGGTACCAGAATAATAGTTGCAATCTCTGTCTCGGTGCGGTTCTAGTGTTGGTCTCAGAGTGCTCATAGTGCCAATCTCAATCTCGATGCTGGTTCTGGTTCCGTGCTGGTCGCATAGAACTAATAATGCTAGTCTCAGTCTCAGTGCAGGCTCCGGTGCTTGTCGCAGAGTGCTCATTTTTCATATCTCAGTCTCGGTGCTGATTCCGGTGCCGGTGCTGGTCCCAGAGTGCTCATAGTGCCAGTCTCGTCTCAGTGCTGTTTGTGGTGCCAATACCATAGTGCTCATAGTGCCAATCTCAGTCCCACTGTTGGTTCTGGTGCTGGTCCCAGAGCTCATAGCGCCAATCTCAGTCTCAAAGCTGGTTCCGATATCAGTGATGGTCCCGGAGTTGTCATAGGGCCAATCTCAGTCTCTGTGCTGGTTCCGGTTCTGGCGATGGTCCGGAGTGATCATAGTGCCAGTCTCAGTTTGGTGCTAGTTTGGTGCTGGTCGCTGAGTGCTCATAGTGCCAATCTCGTCTCGGTGCTGGTTCCGGTGCTTGTCGCAGAGTGCTAATTGTGCCAATGTCAGTCTCGGTCCTGGTTCCGGTGCCGGTGCTGGTCCCAGAGTGCTCATAGTTCCAATCTCAGTCTCAGTGCTGTTTGTGGTGCTAGTGCCAGAGTGCTCATAGTGCCAATCTCAGTCCACTGCTGGTTCTGGTGCTGGTCCCAGAGTGCTCATAGCGCCAATATGAGTCTAAAACCTGGTTCCGATCCAGTGCTGGTCCAGAGTGGTCATAGTGCCAATCTCAGCCTCAGATCTGGTGCTGGTGCCGGTGCGGCTCCCAGAGGTTCATTGTGCCCATCTCAGTCTCATTGTGGTTCAGGCGCAGTGCTAATTGCGAAGGGGTCATATGCCAATCTCAGTCTCGGTGCTGGTTCGGGTTCTGGTGCTGTTCCCATAGTACTAATAGTGTCAGTCTCAGTCTCGGGTGCTGGTTCGGTGCTTGTCGCAGAGTGCTAATTGTGCCAATGTCAGTGTCGGTCTGGTTCCGGTGCCGGTGCTGGTCCAGAGTGCTCATAGTTCCAATCTCAGTCTCAGTGCTGTTTGTGGTGCTAGTGCCAGAGTGCTCATAGTGCCAATTTCAGTCCCACTGCTGGTTCTGGTGCTGGTCCCAGAGTGCTCATAGCGCCAATATGAGTCTAAAAGCTGGTTCCGAGTCCAGTGCTGGTCCCGGAGTGGTCATAGTGCCAATCTAGTCGGATCTGGTGATGGTGCGGTGCCGGTGCGGCTCCCAGAGTGTTCATTGTGCCCATCTCAGTCTCATTGCTGGTTCAGGTGCTTGCCATAGAGTGCTCATTGTGCCAATCTCAGTCTCGGTGCTGATTCCAATGCCGGTGCTGGTCCCAGAGTGCTCATAGTTCCAATCTCAGTCTCAAAACTGGTTCTGGCGCCGATGCTGGTACCAGAATACTCATAGTTCCAATCTGTGTCTCGGTGCTGGTTCTAGTGTGGTCTCAGAGTGCTCATAGTGCCAATCTCAATCGATGCTGGTTCTGGTTTCCGTGCTGGTCGCATAGAACTAATAATGCTAGTCTCAGTCTCAGTGCAGGCTCCGGTGCTTGTCGCAGAGTGCTCATTTTCTATCTCAGTCTCGGTGCTGATTCCGGTGCGGTGCTGGTCCCAGAGTGCTCATAGTGCCAGTCTCAGTCTCAGTGCTGTTTGTGGTGCCAATACCATAGTGCCATAGTGCCAATCTCAGTCCCACTGTTGGTTCTGGTGCTGGTCCCAGAGTGCTCATAGCGCCAACTCAGTCTCAAAGCTGGTTCCGATACCAGTGATGGTCCCGGAGTTGTCATAGGGCCAATCTCAGTCTCTGTGCTGGTTCCGGTTCGGCGATGGTCCGGAGGATCATAGGCCAGTCTCAGTTTTGGTGTAGTTCTGGTTCTGGTCGCTGAGTGCTCATAGTGCCAATCTCAGTCTCGGTGCTGGTTCGGTGCTTGTCGCAGAGTGGTAATTGTGCCAATGTCAGTCTCGGTCCTGGTTCGGTGCCGGTGCTGGTCCCAGAGTGCTCATAGTTCCAATCTCAGTCTCAGTGCTGTTTGTGGTGCTAGTGCCAGAGTGCTCATAGTGCCAATTCAGTCCACTGCTGGTTCTGGTGCTGGTCCCAGAGTGCTCATAGCGCCAATATGAGTCTAAAACTGGTTCCGATTCCAGTGCTGGTCCCAGAGTGGTCATAGTGCCAATCTCAGCCTCAGATCTGGTTGCTGGTGCCGGTGCGGTCCCAGGTGTTCATGTGCCCATCTCAGTCTCATTGCTGGTTCAGGCGCAGGCTAATCGCGAAGGGGTAATATTGCCAATATCAGTCTCGGTGCTGGTTCGGGTTCTGGTGCTGTTCCCATAGTACTAATAGTGTCAGTCTCAGTCTCGGTGCTGGTTCCGGTGCTTGTCGCAGAGTGCTAATTGTGCCAATGTCAGTGCGGTCCTGGTTCCGGGCCGGTGTGGTCCAGAGTGCTCATAGTTCCAATCTCAGTCTCAGTGCGGTTTGTGGTGCTAGTGCCAGAGTGCTCATAGTGCCAATTTCAGTCCCACTGCTGGTTCTGGTGCTGGTCCCAGAGTGATAGCGCCAATATGAGTCTAAAAGCTGGTTCCGAGTCCAGTGCTGGTCCCGGAGTGGTATAGTGCCAATCTCAGTCTGGATCTGGTGCTGGTGCCGGTGCGGCTCCGAGTGTTTTGTGCCCATCTCAGTCTCATTGCTGGTTCAGGTGCTTGCCATAGAGTGCTCATATAGCCAATCTCCGTGGTGGGTTCCTGTGCCGATCCCAGAGTGCTCATAGTGCCAATCTCAGTCTCGGTGCTGGTTCCTGTTGGGAGCAGGTCCCAAAGTGCAACTAGTGCCAATGGCAGTCTCGATGCTGATTCCGATGCCGGTGCTGGTCCCGGAGTGTTCATAGTGCCAATCTCAGTCTCCGTGCTGGTTCTGGTGCTTGTCACAGAGTGCTCATACAGCCAATCTCTGTCTCGGTGCTGGTTCCTGTGCTGGTCCCAGAGTGCTCATAGTGCCAATCTCAGTCTCGGTGCTGGTTCCGGTGCCGGTGCTGGTCCCAGAGTACTCATAGTGCCAATCTGAGTCTCGTTGCTGGTTCCGGTTCGGGAGCTGGTCCCAAAGTGATCATAGTGCCAATCTCAGTCTCGGTGCTGATTCCGGTGCCGGTTCTGGTCCCGGAGTGTCATAGTGCCAATCTCAATCTCCGTGCTGGTCTGGTGCAGGTCCCGAGTGCTCATAGTGCCAATCATTCACGGTGCTGATTCTGAGGCCGGTCCCGTCCCAGAGTGCTCATAATGCCAATCTCAGTCTCAGTGCTGGTTCTGGTGACGGTGCTATTCCGGAGTGGTTATAGTGCCAATCTAGGTCTCAGTGCTGCTTCTGGTGCCAGTGCTGGTCTCAGAGTGCTCCAAGTGCCGATCTTAGTCAGGCTGCTGGTTCTGCTGTTGCTCTCAGTCTCAGTCCCGGAGTTGTGCGGCTCCCAATCGCAGAATTCTCCGGTGCTGGTCCCAGTGTTGGTGCTTGTCTCAGTCTTGGTCTCAGTGCCAGTTCTATATGGGTACCAGTCTCGGTGCTGGTTCGGTTTTCAGTTTGGTCTCAGTCACAGTTTCAGTGTGGTTCTATTCGAGTGCTGGTTCCGGTGCCAGTGCTTGTCCGAGGTGCTCATAGTGCCAATCTCAGTCTCAAACCGGTTCTGGTGCCGGTGCTGGTCCTGAATGCTCATAGTGCTAATCCCAGTCTCCGTGCTGGTTCTGTTTCGGTGCTGGTCCCATAGTACTAATAGTGCCTGTCTAAGTCTCGGTGCTGGTTCCGGTGCGGTGCTCGTCCCAGAGTGCTCATACTTCCAATCTCAGTGTCAGTGCTGTTTGTGGTGCCGATGCCAGAGTGCTCATAATGCCAATCTCCATCCCACTGTGGTTCTGGTGCTGGTCCCAGAGTGCTCAGAGCGCCAATCTCAGTCTCAAGCTGGTTCCGATGTCAGTGCTGGTCCCGGAGTTGTCATAGGCCAATATCTGTCTCTGTGCTGCTTCCGGTGGCGGTGCTGGTCCCAGCGTTCTCATCGTGCCACTTCAATGCGGTGCTGGTTGTGGTGCGGTGCTGGTCCTAGAGTGCCATAGTGCCAATCAGTTCAGTGCTGGTCGGTGCAGTGCTGGTCCCAGAGTGTTCATAGTGCAATGTCAGTCTCAGTGGTGCTGATGCTGGTCCCAG
>NW_027635517.1:0-40406 GCF_903797595.1 Erithacus rubecula | reverse complement strand
GCTGCTGGGGGCCTCTGGCGCCGATTCTGCAAGGCAAAGCACAGGGATCCCGATGGAAGGGGCAGAGGGGCAGAGCAGGGCCCCTCTCTGGGCTGCCTTTGGCCTCTGAGCAAGAGAGCCAGGCCTGGCCAGGCTGCAGCAAGCAGAGCTCTGGCTGCCTCTGCCTGGGGCTGTCCCTGAGCTCAGCCCTGGCCTGATTCCCAGCCAGAGGCTCAGCTCCACTCTGCCATGGGGCCTTGGCCAAAGGGCTGCCCAAGAGCTCCAAGCCCATCCTTCCTGCCTGACCCCCCATCCCTCACCCTTCTCCAGCTTCTCCAGCGCCCTCGGTAGCGGCGCCATCCCAGGACAGTGCCTGTGATCAGCAGCTGCACCAACAGGCACGTCCAGGACTGCCACGACATATCCATGCATGGGGTGGTTGGCTCAGGGTCCCTGTTCTGCTGCTCCGGCTCCTGCACATACAGGCCCGTGCCCGACCCAGGATGGATGGTTGGGTCGGGACGATGGCCCAGGAGCAGCAGCAGATACAAGTTGAAGAGCCATGGGACAGGGTCGGCCATGGTGCTCTATGCAAGCGCCACCAGCACACCCGCTCTGGACGTCTGTCCTCGCCGAGGTGTGCCCAGGCTGTGGGGCACGGCGGTGGCTGGGGACAGTTGCCAGGCACCATGCTGCCCCAGAGGCTGTGATGTCACAGAATCCAAGCACTGGCTTGGAAGAGTTCTGGGAGATCAACTCCAGCCTGTGATCCATGGTTACCACGGCAAGCAGATCTGAGCCTGGAGTGCTATGGCCAGGCTTACCTTGAACACCTACTGCAACGGTGACTGCACCAGTGCCCCCTGGGGCACACCATTCCCATATCTCATGCCCCTTTCTGGGCAGCAGTTCTTCCTAATGTCCAGTGTACACCTCTCTTGGCACAGCTTCAAACCCTTTCTTGTCCTTGCCCATCTCTGAGACGGCTGGCACTGCCTTGGCCACTCTCCTGTATGTGGACAAGAGGCTGTGCCAACGAGTGCCACTCCTTGTTTGCTTGTGGCTGCTGTGGAAAGGAACATTCATGTATATTGCCATTTCTTAGAGGTTTTACCCCAGATTTTCAGTCACAGCTGTTCTAGTGAAAACAAGTCTGTTTCATGAGTATTTGAAGGGTCATAGAACACAATTGGAATTCCATTGAATTAGGGAAATTCTGCTGATTTCGTTTTCCTGAGGTTTTGAGATGAGTTGCAAATCCCAAAAAGTTTCTCTTTGGGGAAATAGTAATTCCACAGTTTAGATTGTGGGGATATTGATTGCTCAAAGTTGAGAACCTAATGTAGCTTTCTGCACAATAAATTTTAAGCATCCTCTAATTGTTCTTGAAACAAAAACCTATTAAATCTGTTCTGTGGACAGAAATGGCTTCTGTGTTATTTCTCATAATCTATTAAGAATCTCATGCCAGGAAAAAGTCCATAGTGCTGTGTGATTACCTTGGTACTGTTCTTTGGAATGGCTTTCCCCCCATTTTCTGAAGCTGCCCACAGAAAGGTCATAGATATGTGAGAAGTTCTGAAAGGAAAACTGGGTCTTTGCCTCCTGTTTAGAATCTGTGGTGAGCTGTGAGTCAGAGCTGATTTTACATGATGTTGAAAACATAATTTAACCTTTTTGCAGAAGGATACATTGATAAAATCAAAGCATAGCATGGCTGACACTAGTAAATGAATTAAAATGCTTATCTGGAATGTGTTTATTTGATTGTTGTCCTAATATTGTGGTAATAATTATGGTATCTGAGTACTAACCAAGCTAACATCTAATTTGTAGTTGATTTTCTGTCCCTAATGTAGTGAACAGAATTTTAAGAATTATGTTTTCTCTCATAACTGAGGAATGTGTTCACAGGCTGAATCTTAATATCACTTTCTTTTTGCACAAGAGCAGTTTCATCTGAAGATGATTTTCCTTGCCCTCACTTTAACTTTTACTTTCTGTATTGTTGTCTGGCAGGTTGACCTTTTCAGATTGTGTGCTGAGAAATGCTGCTACTAAGGAGTGTTGGTGTCAAAACAGAGGTTTTTTCCTAGCTTTTATTTAAAATACTGAAAGACGAAAGGTTTCTAATTAAATTACAGAACTGCATAGCATTAGGAACTATAGTTCTTCCCTGCTTGTATTTAGAAAAACAGGCTAATGCCAACTGAACTCCTAAAACATATACAGAGATCACAAGCAGCCACCACAAGTGGTATTCAATTCTGGGAAACATAGTTTTTGATAGAAATCATTTTTGCTTTAATAATACAAGCTTATTCTATTCTAAAATTGGGGAAATTAGGTATGTTCTGGACTATCTGCATTTTTATTAGTTTCCTGTCTTTTTATCATTTCTTCAAGTACTAGTTTTATACACTTGCTAGCTCATTATTTATGATTTAAAATGGTGTCTCTTAGGCATGTAACTTGATAGTATTGTGAACCATGAAAATAATGTTTTTTGGTCTGTCTTCATTTGATTAAGTGATTCCTGTGAAAGGACTGGGGGGTTTTATGGTTTGAGATGTAAAAGAAGTAGTTCAGCAGCCTTGGCAAGTAAGTGTGCCAGTTTGCAAGATGAATATGCAGAAACACCTGTGGTTCAGCTGGAATATACAGTATTCTAGTTTGCTGCTGCTGGGGTGTTTTGTTTTGTTGGTCTGTGAATCCATATTCTATACAGTATCATTTGTCAGAACTCCATTTCACTTTTACAGTCCCTCTGTTTTCCCACTTCTGAATGATGGTTTTCTCCATGCCTTTTATTTGAGGAATTCTTGGTGATAAAAACAATACATGGTCCATAATGTTTTGTGTTGTCAAATGGTTATGCTCTTCCACACATTTTCTAATTAGCCTCCTTCAGTCTCCTTCTTTTTTTTATTTCCCTGTACTACACTTTACACTCACATTTCAAAGCTTGTATTTTTATGCTAAATGCTTCTGCTGCATAATTAATTTGTCTTAAAAAAGAGTGTGTATGAATCAAACAGATTAATATTCTTCCCAGTCTTTCACAGTCTAAATTTATTTTGGAAAATGATTAAGAAAGATTTTCTCACTCTATTTCTGTCCTTGGATATAATTCCCCAGGCTATATTGAATCTTTTCTGCATAGAGGAGGGCAAAGTTTCAGTTGTTGCTGCAAAGTCTCCTAAAGCATCTCTACAGCTACTGCATAATTCCTTGTGACCTGGTCCATGTTTAAAGGTTATAAAGAGCATTTCTGCAAGAGCTGAGAAAGCACTGTAGAAATTTTAGCTTTAAATAATAAAGGCAAAGCCAAGTGTGCATCTCTGTTCTGTAGCTTTCCCTCTGCCTCAGTTTTATTCCAAGTTCTGCACAGAATAGAACCATGTGAGTCTTGGTGTGAGGCCACTGAAGCAGAGTTTTCTCTCTGGTTTCAGTTGCCCAACTGTCCCTTGTCATTCACAGGATCCTGTAAGCACATGAAATCAGTCTTTCAAAATATGTCAAAACCATTGCTTCTCTACCATAAAAAGTGTGGAGGTCACTTTCTGTTGTTTCAGTTCTGATTTGTTGTGTGAAAATTGCAGGTCCTCAAAGTTGTCCATGTCCTATTTCATCATCACATTTAATCATTTGCAGGTGCTAAAAATGCCCCTTCCTAAAATGACTTTGGATAGCAGTCATTCTTTGGTCTGGACTCAGAAATTGT
Organism: Erithacus rubecula; assembly: GCF_903797595.1. Classification (NCBI taxonomy): domain Eukaryota; kingdom Metazoa; phylum Chordata; class Aves; order Passeriformes; family Muscicapidae; genus Erithacus; species Erithacus rubecula. The sequence goes on along the minus strand of NW_027635517.1, from coordinate 36,703 downwards.
GTGATTCACTCAAAAGACTGTAACCATATGACAGAAGAAGAGCAATTAAATATCAAAATTATTCAATTCCTCTGAATGTAGGGATTTAAATGTGTTCTGTTGCATTGTAGTGCTTTAGAATATTTTATGACACTTGCACAGGCATAGTCTGTAACCCATAAAACAAGAAAAAGGCCTAATTGCTCTGTGCATGGATTATTGATAACTGTGTGGTCTGTGAAGAAATGAGTCCAGTAAAAGAATGCCACTGAGTGTTAAAACCAATCTGCTTGCTGCATTTTAATTGGGATGAGAGTCTTAGGTCTTGGGCTTCAGAAATATTGCATTATGGATATGGTGCTTGCATTTTAATTTTAAAAAGAAATATGAGAAGTAAGTATTGATTAAGGAACCTAATGCATCAGGGGTATAGTCACCATATGACAGATGAAGCCACTAAGCCTCGGGAGATTTTTGTCTTATTGTTCTAAACTTTAGATCTAGTCACTCACTTGGGAGGGGCAGGGAGAAGTTAGGATTTGTTCATAGAATTACTATGTCTGCATATGGATTTGTGGAGGCATAACTCCAGCAATGCAAAAGTGTTTATTTTAGCTCTCTCTTCTTATTTATTTCCTTGATTCATTTGTTCTCTGCTCTCTCTTACTGAACACATGGATCTAGACCTCCCTGATTCTCCTTCTCTGGAAGATACCAGCACGGGTTATACCAGTGCATGGGTTTTTTACAGCAAGCTTGGTGCACAATTTGTTTTAGGTTGGCAAATGGTGACACCAGGAATGCAGAATACATTTAATTTCGTTGAATGTATAAAATAATTTCCTTCTGAATTCCCTTAAGTGACACAATTCAGTCCAGAGTCAAGTTTTACATCCAAGCTGATACAGAAATCATAATAATTCAGTCATATAATGGCTCAAACAGCACTGTTATAGTGCACAATTAAAATCTGTGATGCTAAAATCCATTATCACCCTTGAAAGCTACTCTGGACACTTGGCACTTAAATTGATCTATTGATCCATTAATGCTCACCTTTTGCTAACCTATTGGTCAGGTAGTCTCCTTTAATTTTCGCCTTTCCTGAAGCTATTCCACTGACCTATATGTAATTATGGTCCAACATGCATGCCTTTTCCAAAACTGCATTTTGGGAAGCTCGTGCTGGTTTTTGTGTGTGAGAAGTAAGGAAATTTCTGTTAACTTTGATAACTATCCAGAAAAAGAAAAAAACCCCAGAATCCCCATTGGTGATGTACTGTTTCTGTCTGATTTATATTTCACATGAACTAACATTTGTTACCTATGGCTGCAGGGAAACAAATAAACAAAACCAAGAAGTTAATAACACGTCACAACTGAAAAGGCATAAGGGGTGAAAATGGTGAAAATTATTTGGGTAAAAATGGTACTTGGAGTTGAATAAGATGTAACAGGACTAGGCTTGTTCTGTTCTGAGACTGAGGAATAATAGATGAGATTGAGAGACACCTGAGTGCTCAGGAAGTCAAGAAGAAATAATGTTTGCTATTTTTCTTAACAGCATCTTTTGATTCTAACTTTTTCTCTGAAAATTGGAAGTAGAGCAGAAGATATATTCAGCAGTAAAAGCAAACATGTGCCACATTCAGTTTAAGCATTTGCCCATGCACTCAAAGATCCATGCTGTTGAATAAGGATAAAGGAGGGCAAAATTGGGATTTGAAACACTTTTCTTCTTAAAGCAAGTAGTTAAATAAAATATCTTAAAAACTAAAATACTGCTTCAGCAGATTGTTCTTAAAATTACATTGTTTCCTAAGTGTATATATTCCAATAGCCAGGAACTGTATGCCTAGAAAGCTAATAGTGTTTTCCTTGGAAACACCAGGGAAGATAAAAACACTAGGTGGTTCTTTTGCTTGGAAAAAAGAGAATTCAACTTTAGCAAGTTGTCTGCTGATATTGAGGATTCTAAAACAGCACATACTTCCCATACCTTGTCCAGCACCTGCCTTGAAATCCCATCTCAATACATTTCATTATCCTGTAAGTCAAATAAGAACAGCTGAAGACATAGACAAGGCTTAACAGTAATGATGCATGTGGAGAGGAGTTATTTTTCTATTTTTAATTGAAAATTGGACAGGCTTTGAAAGTAAGCAAGTCCATGTATTGCATTGAAGCTGACTACAAGATCAGTCCATCTTGTAGTGAAATTGTTGCTGGGTGCTGTTTCTTCCCAGTATTTTGGTAGGTGGTCCCCTGCTGGCTGTCTGCATTTCTTCTCCCATTTGTTTTCTGTGCTTGTTTGGTATCACTGCTGAACGTTGCCAATAAGGAAACTGGTGTGCAAGAGTTGAGGAATCAGCTTTTGAAACTGTAAATCTGATCTGTAGGCTTTTTTCCTCTTGGATTTGTAAAATTTGGTGCATCATCAAAGTTAAGATTCTTCAGAAAATAGCAAGATTGTCCTCTTTCCAGGGAGGCATGTGTACTTTAACAGAGGTGCTTGATGCATCTTGCTGTAAAGGAGCAAGATGCAGACTAAGTCAGAGAGAAGTCATTTAAGCTGGTAATACACATGGTTGTTTAGTGGAAATAAAATAACTAAGGTTTTGCCTTGTAAGAAAGTGACATCTAATCCCATTGTGAAGGTCAGGAGGATAAATACAAAGGACTAAATACAAATGAAGAGCAGAAAGATATGAAATAGGGCTGGGCCTCACTGCCATAGCCCAGGCAGCCCCTGGATGTATTTGCCTGCCTGAATCCATCCCTTGCCCGGGCTCCAGGTTGGGCCGCTCTGGGGAATCTCTCACAGCATTCCTGGGATGATGCTGTTCCTTCCCTGGTGCCCCAGGGTCCTGCAAGCCCCTTTTGGAGCCACCCAGACACCTCCTGGAGCCTTTAGGGACCCCCCCAGTAGAGCGCAGACAGGGATTGACTTGACTCTTCCTTGGAAGATGGAGGCAGGAGAATACTGCCCACCATCTTCTTTCCAGCTGCCCTCCATTTGCACTCCTGCAAATGCTGCTGCTGCACTCAGGCTCTCCATTGCAGGCAGTCTGGAGCTCCTGCTCAAACCCATCCCTCTGTGTCCTCTCCTGGATGGAATATCAAGCAAACAACACAGGATGTGCAGAGAACATGAACTTTATTAACTTTAATACTCTAAAAATCTACACTACGGGGGACTATGGGGTAACAATCTTTTGGCTAACTTGAACATGTCGAACAGGAACACTTAGGGGAAGGTGGAAAAGGTGGTGGGGGTTGCTACAGGTAAGGATGGGGGGTCTCTAAAGCCTACGATGGGGAATGTCGCCGTGCCCGGGCTGGCATGGGTCACCCATTCCCTGCTGTGCTCTGCACGCGGTGCTGGAGCTGGAGGTCAGCGCTGGGGCAAGATTTAGGATCTCCTCCTGCTCCTCCTCCTCTGGCTGACCCCCTGCGCTGCTCTGCTGTTCTGGGCCCTCTGCTGGGAGCAGCGTTCCAGGCACTGCTGCAGCAGGGTGTGGTTGTTCCTCAGCAGCTGGATCAGCTCTGTGGGACAGCCTTGTCCTGGGCTGCTGCTGCGGGGCCTCTGGCGCCAATTCTGCAAGGCAAAGCACAGGGATCCCGATGGAAGGGGCAGAGGGGCAGAGCAGGGCCCCTCTCTGGGCTGCCTTTGGCCTCTGAGCAAGAGAGCCAGGCCTGGCCAGGCTGCAGCAAGCAGAGCTCTGGCTGCCTCTGCCTGGGGCTGTCCCTGAGCTCAGCCCTGGCCTGATTCCCAGCCAGAGGCTCAGCTCCACTCTGCCATGGGGCCTTGGCCAAAGGGCTGCCCAAGGGGTCCAAGCCCATCCTTCCTGCCTGACCCCCCATCCCTCACCCTTCTCCAGCGTCTCCAGCGCCCTCTGTAGTGATGCCATGCCAGGACAGCGCCTGTGATCAGCAGCTGCACCAGCAGGCATGTCCAGAACAGCCACGATATGTTAATGCACGAGGCGGTCGGCTCAGGGTCCCTGTCCTGCAGCTCCAGCTCCTCGAGATACAGGCCCGTGCCCGGCCCAGGATGGCTGGATGGGTCGGGACGATGGCCCAGGAGCAGCAGCAGGTAAAAGTGCAGGATCCAGGGGATCGGGTCGGCCATGGTGCTCTGGGGAAGCTGCCACCAGCACACCCGCTCGGAACGTCTGTCCTCGCCGAGGTCAGCCCAGGCTGTGGGGCACAGCGGAGGCTGGGGACAGTTGCCAGGCACCATGCTGCCCCAGAGGCTGTGATGTCACAGAATCCAAGCACTGGCTTGGAAGAGTTCTGAGAGATCATCTCCAGCCTGTGATCCATGGTTACCATGGCAAGCAGATCTGAGCCTGGAGTGCTATGGCCAGGCTTACCTTGAACACCTACTGCAACGGTGACTGCACCAGTGCCCCCTGGGGCACACCATTCCCATATCTCATGCCCCTTTCTGGGCAGCAGTTCTTCCTAATGTCCAGTGTACACCTCTCTTGGCACAGCTTCAAACCCTTTCTTGTCCTTGCCCATCTCTGAGATGGCTGGCACTGCCTTGGTGTTGTTGCAGTATGTTTCAGTAAAATAGAAATATAAAATTAGTAGTAGTTATGCTAAGGACTGATCAAGTAGCTTCGGCCCTGAGTTGGCAAGAGTGAGGGGTATTCAGTTAAGTAAATTTATGTGTGTACCGAAGTAGAACTTGCTGAAACAGTAAAAATGTTACTCTCTTAAATAGTGCATGGTTTATCTACATGATGTATGTGACTTGTTGCAGGGGTGCGGAGCCGCTCGTGGAGGAATAGCGAGGGGATCAGCCAGACAATCAATGTGATTGATAAAGCATAATCCAACTTTATTGAGAGCATCAGACAGTTTGATAGCCCAACATAGCATAAATCAGCATTATTCATATTAGTACAATCTTATTGGTTTTTACTAGGTACGCCTTCTCATATTATTGGTTATTGCAAGTGTGAGATAATCACGCCTACTGAATTTCTAGCCAAAAAGCATACTGTGCTATCCCGCTGCTCCTACTTCTCTTATACTTATTGCTATATAGTATCCATCCCAGGGTTATACCTCGCTTGCTACGTGCTTCCCTGGAAGTTAAGGCCTTGATTGAACAATGGGCATATGCATTACTTATTGACTAACTCTGCAAATTATGCTAGCTGCATTGCTGTTGCAAAAGTCTCTTAAAAGCAAACACTGCTGCTCAGCAAAATCTGCTTAAGAGCAAGGCCTAGCTACTACTTAGCAGGAGCTGCTCTCCTCCAACAAGGCCTCAGCTGAGCCATATCCACAGTTGTGTCCATGGCTTTCTAACCAATTCTCAACAATTCCCATTTTTTTATTTTGTGCAAGAAAAGCATGACTCATGGCAGACTCTGCTATGTGTGTCATGCTTTTCTGCAAACATTGAAAAATGCTCGGAACAAGCAGAAGTACAACCACAATTACAAGTGCAATTATTATAAGGTGCTGTAAAAGAGATGTCAGCCATGGCCCCAAATGTAATGACTTTAGCCAATCAGTTAAACCTAATCCGGTGTATTCTTGCAAGTGAGTAGTAAGTTGTTTCAAATCACTTATTTGTTTATGAATGGACACAGAATGATCAGAAAGGTTCATACAACACATTCCTTCAAAGTCTTCACATCCATGGCCTTGTGCTAAAAGCAAAAAATCTATAGCTGCTCGGTTTTGCAAAGTAGCATGACGAACAGAATCAACGTCAGTGAAAAGTTGTGATAGAGCCATAGAGGTAGCATTAGCCTGTTTTGCTAACCAACAGCCAAGTTTATCAAGTTGAGATAAAGCTCTTGCACTAGCAGCACCTGGAGTAAGAATAGATGCTGCTATAATTTGTGCAGTTGACCAAAATTTGACATTATCCTGACAGTCAGATTTGCAAGCATGAGCCAATCTTTTAATGCGAAGATGTCTTCGACGTGCCTGTAAAATCATTGACACATTAGGAGTAAACAAGGTAAGTCTTCCTAAGGTACATGGTCCTCCTCTCAATCTAGATGGTATGCCTGGCCAAGCTCTGTCCCCACAAATCGAAAACACACCTGGGGGCAAAGCAAAAGGAGTGTTTGTGGACTCTGAGATAGTAGCAGAAGTATAATTGCACCACAGTGAAGCATTTCGATACACTGAAAGAGATGCATTTACCAAAACTGAGTCTGGCTGATGTAAAGATTTTCTAGAGTAATTGAACATCACACATGCATCAGCTCGAACTGACCCCATCAATTCCAATTCTTGGGGTTCTAAAGATGCATGCTTTAAATATGGAACCCATAAGTCCCAAAAATTAACATTGTTCTTCGGATTTGAAATTTTACAGACTGAAAGTGCATCAGGACATGGCCAGGAATCAAGTGGGATACCAACCAAGCATGTAGAAAAAGGATTACCTGGTGTTGATAAAGACAGGCATATAGCATCTTGCCCAGTCTTATTTGCCAGGGTAACCCACACATTAGTTTTGGATTGTATTGGTATCCAAGCTTCAGTCAGGATGAAGGAAGTGATTAGCATCCTAAGATTACCATGCCTAGATTCAGGCCGGAGATGCCCCTTATTGACATCATCACATTGATGATTTGGTATGCAACAGTGACGTGTAATATCTGGGATATCCCGAGAACAGACAGATTTTAGTACTACTGTAGCAGCAAACCACTCTGTCTGTTGGATAGCAAACAAGAGACACCAACGTACTAACAATCGATACCTGTTCTTACAATTTTCAACAACATACCCTACAGTTACAAGAGAAGGTTGCCGGCGATCACGTTGTTCACCTCCTGAGGAAAAATGAGTGTCAATTAATGCCAATGCCTCTGGCTGCCAATTAGTATGTTGCAGTTTTTCAGTACAAATAAGACACACAGGTTGCCATAACTGTGTTTGATGTAACCAACACTTTTCCTTACATCTACCACATTTTATCAATACCCATGCACCTCTCTTACATTTTTTATTACAGCTTAAACATTGTCTCTTTCCCAGTCCAATTTGATCAGCAAATAATGAAGGTTGGTAAATAGCAAACTCTTCCAAATCAGAAAGAGTTGACCACTCAATGGTCCTCTTCAGAAGAGTCTCGAGTTGTTGGACTAAGGGTTGTACTGCCAGATGATCCCTCAGTCGCTCTCTCTCCTCTTGTTCCTCTTCTTCCTGGGTCTGAGGTGGAGGAGGTGCAGCTTCTGTCATCAGTCACTGGACAAATCCATTTGCTGGGTACCCAAATGGGTCCTGTGGGAGCAATAACACACACGTAACCTCTACCCATATATTGTACAGCAGGTCCTTGCCATATTCCTGTTTTGGGATCCCGATACATAACTCTCATAGGGGTCATTTTTGGGATTTGTTCTGTCCCCCTGCTATGAATGACAACAGATGGTTCAGCATGTGATCCCAAAATACACAAGTAATTTAACACAAATAAAGCTTTGGTGAGCAATGATTGTACATCTGTTTCACCTTTAAACTTCATTAAATAATTTTTTAAAGTCTGATGAGCTCGCTCTACTATAGCTTGACCTGTTGGGGAGTGAGCAGTGCCAGTGATATGAGAAATATCCCATTGCTGACAAAACTTTCTCATTTTCTCACTAATATATGCAGGACCATTATCTGTTTTCAATTGTTTAGGAAGCCCCATTACTGCAAAACAACTTGACAAATGTCGGGTTACATGAAGTGCTTTTTCACGTGTTTGAGCAGTTGCCCAAATAAACCCACTATAAGTATCAATTGTTACATGCACATATTTCAATTTCCCAAAAGAAGGAACGTGAGTTACATCCATTTGCCAAACTTCATTAGGACCTAAGCCCCTGGGATTCACACCCATTCCCAACCCTGGGCCTTGCAGACTGCAAACTGGACAAGATTTAACAATTCCTCAAGTTTCTGATAAAGATATACGGAATTGCTTGTGAAGGCCCCGGGCATTTTGATGGAATGTATCATGTGCCATTCGTGCCTGCTGAAATTCACTGAGAGGTACAGTCACAGATACTAATTGATCTGCAATATCATTGCCTTTGCCTAGGCCATCAGTCCACTTATGGCTACATATATGCAGCATAGCCATTGGTGCTGTACGAATGTTGACAGCCTGACGTAATTGTCTCAGAAGTTCTAGCAATCTAATGTTTTTAATGTCCTTTATAAGTGCATCCTCTATTCGCAGAGTTACACCCACTACATATAGAGAGTCAGTAACAACATTCAAGTTCCCATGAGGCCATTTTAAAATAGCTCTGAGAACAGCTCGAAGTTCCAGTGTTTGAAGAGAGTCCTGAGACTCTGCAGGCAGTATCTCATTATGCCATTGTTTCCCCTGCAACCAGACAACTGCTGCTTGTCTTGACTTCTTTTCAGCATCTGTGTATGCAGTGATGGCATTCCGCAGAGGACGATCCAAGACTTTAGGTTTAGGAATCCAAGTGCAACATTGTATCCATTGTAAAACAGGATTTTTTAGTGACTTCAATTGAATGTTTTGTGCTGCTTCCAGAAGACTTGTTTGTAATTCTGGAGAATGATACATATACCATGCCAAGTCCTCAGCACGTAAAGGCACATAAATATTTGCTGGCTCAAGTCCTGAAATTTGTAAACATCAAAGACGCCCCTTTTTTATCAAAGTAGCTAAATTAGCCACATGACTCTGTACTGTAGTCCTAGGTTGTACAGATGTAAAAAGCCATTCCAAAACAAGCATCTGATGATCCGCTGTGAGCTGTGTGAGAGCACCCATGAGGTGATCTTTACCCTGTAAAATAGTAATGTCAATGGGTACATCCTCCACTCTCCGAGAAACAGCTCTTTCAGAGATAATTGTAGCCAGTTTTTGTAAAATCCGTGTCTGCTGAGCAGTTACAGAAACAGGTGCAGCAGGGTCGGTACCTTTTAACAGTGGGCGAAGGATTTCCAGATCATCATTTGTAAATCCTATTACCGGTCGAAGCCACTGAAGGTCACCGAGGAGTCGCTGGGCATCATGTAAGGTATGAATGGTTGTTTTCAGCTCCAGTTTCTGACGCCTTATGATAGAATCAGATATTTGCCAACCCAAATAATGCCAAGGATTAGTCCTCTGGATTTTATCAGGAGCAACCACTAGTCCATGCTGTGACAGCGTATTAATTATTGTATGCTCGTGATCCTTGGTAAAAGGAACACTCTGTGCAAACAGTATGCCATTGATATAATGAAAAATCAATGTGGATTTCCAGAACACCCTTAATGGTTGTAAGGCTACTGCAACAAATAACTGACAAAGTGTTGGTGAATTCCTCATGCCCTGAGGTAACACAGTCCACTGATATCATTGTGCAATAGCCTCTCTGTTAATAGCAGGTAAGGTAAAAGCAAACCTTTGTGTGTCAGAAGGGTGCAAGGCAATTGTGAAAAAACAGTCCTTTAAAATCCACAATTAAAATGTCCCATCCACGAGGAATCATAGCAGGGTTAGGAAGTCCTGGCTGAAGCGCATCCATAGGTTGCATTTGTGCATTTACACCTCAAAGATCATGAAGTAGCCGATACTTTCCTGATTTTTTCTGGATAACAAAAATAGGTGTATTCCAAGGGCTGGTAGAAGGTTTTACATGTCCTTGCTGAAGTTGTTCTTGCACCAGAAGGTGGGCTTGTTCAAGACTTTCCCTTTTTAACGGCCACTGCTCTATCCAAACAGGTGTGTCTGTTAACTAGGTGAGTTGGATCGGGAAAGTCCTAGTAGTGGCCGTCACCAAAAAGGGCCATCTCCCAAGTGCAACTCTAGCCCCATCTGAGCAAGGACATCTCACCCAATTAATGCTTGTACACCAACAGGAAGATCCATCACTGTCACTATGGCTGATACAGTGTTTTGATCAATTGTGATGGATACAGGCCCACAGCTTTTTTGGACCTGTCCTGCTCCACCAACCCCTTCAACTGCCTCCAGACAATTTTGCAGTGGCCAATCAGATGGCCAATGATGCTTAGCAACAATGGTAATGTCAGCACCTGTATCCAATAAAGCTCGAAGTCGCCTTTCCTGTTGAGCAAAACGTAATATAGCCTCCACAACAGGGTGCTGATTCATTGTAAGAGTAAGTAATACCAAACCTCCTGTAGATCCAAATCCACCAGTTCCTCTCAGTGGTCCTTGGGCCTCCTTAATCAGCTGCTGTTGTGGAATCAGCTGAGCTATGCGGCTTCCTGCAGGAATACTGAGAGAAGGAAAATGTGTATGAACCATAATCATAATTTCACCTGTATAATCCGCATCGATAATTCCAGGTTCAACAGTTAGTCCCTGTAAAATAGTTGAAGATCGTCCCAGTAACAAAGCTTCATAAGATTGTCCACTTAAAATTAAAGGTCCACAAACCCCAATAGGAACCTTTAGAGGTTTGGAGTCTTTAAGTACAATGTCTATTGCGGTTGCCAAGTCCAGGCCGAGGCTCCCTCTTGAGGCTGGCTGAAGTTCACCGGCAGGGAGCAAGGAACCTGTTGCAGTGGCTGGCTGACGTTTGCAGGCAGGGAACAAGGAGGGGCTACCGGAGGCACTTGGGTGACTTGGTTCGCAGTTGGTGTCTTCGCGCTGCATCCCCTCACGCTCGACTTGCCGTTTTTTGACTTGTATCTGCAAACGGCTGTGGAATGTGAGTTACGCTGACAGATACGGCACCAAACATTTGTAATTTGACAGTCTTGTCGTATGTGGCCATTCCGCCCACATCAAAAACACCTCACATTGGAGTGAGACTTGTCAGCAGTCTGAAATTTATGTGGCTTTAATGGCTCAACCGCAGCAACAGCAAAAGCTTGATCCTGAGACTGCCTGCCTTTTAGAGTTAATGTTAAATCCTTAACAGCCTCAACTAACATAGCTTGAGTTCCTTGTGGAATTTTACTCATACGATCTAATAAATCCACTACAGTCCAATCACCTGATAATGTAGCTATTATCGATCTTACTTGGGCATTGCTATTTTGTATAACACATTCCTTAAGCTGTGGCCCCTGCATATATTGAGGTACTCCTGCTCTCTCTATTGCAGCAGTAAGCTTGTCCACAAAACTAGAAAATGACTCCTGTGGACCTTGTCTAATATGCATATAGGATGGTAATTCTCCTCTCTCAGTTCTAACTAAATCATATGCAGCCCTAGCTAATCGCATTGCCTCCTTTACAATATCTGGGCCCAATAATGCTTGGGCATCTATCCTGGCAAATTGACCTATTCCCATAAATCTGTCCATTGTGACTCCCCTAAGTGGGTCATTAGGTGCTCTTTCAATATGTGCAGCCTCTTTGCATAAAGCTTGAAAATGAGCCTGCCATAGCATAAACTGTGATTGTGTCATAATTAGTTTAAAAACATTTTTCATATCCTCTTGTAACAATAGTTCTGAACCCCAAATATAATTAAGCACTTGTTTTGTAGGCTCCCCGTGTATTCCTGCCTCATTTACTGTACTATGTAATTGCATTAACAACTTCCAATCCAAAGGAGCTATTGTTACCTGCATGCCTTCTGCAGTAGGAGAATATGTAACCGGAAATGCCTGCTGTTTAACTGAGTCTCCCTGTAATTTTGCAACAAAATTTTGGTCCCCAGCTGCTATTGCTTCCCCCATGATTTTATTCCAATCTCTAGCCTCAATTTCTACTTTTATCTTTGCTTTTTCCTCAACATCCTTATCTGAAACTTGCTCCGTTTACTGTTTCATTATGTTCATGGGAGAGGCAGAGGGCTCTGCTACAGAAGGAGACTGAACAGCTGCGTTAGAAACAGATTTTTGTGGCATTGTAAATTGTGACAGAGTTGGTGGATCTGGAAGATTATTTCCTCTAAAAACATACATACCAGCTTGTGCAGCTCGCTCTGCAGCAAGAGGTTTACCATTTAAATGTACAGACGCAAGAGCAGCAATATTTTTCTCTGCCTGATATGCTTCTAAAGAGTTAAAGATAGCCTCCCAAGGCTGAACTATCCTTTTAGCCATCTTATCTTTCTGAATGACCTCCCAAGCTAAACAATCTCCAGTTTTTTCCACTCCTCAACTGTAAAAAGCTCCTCAGGAGCAATAAAAAATCCTTTCTCCCTAGCATAGTCTAATAACTTTAATAAGTCCTTCTTATAATCTATTTCCACCTTTCGCTTTTCTAAAAAGCATTTAAATAAATTAAAAGCCGCTTGCCCTGTCTGCTTAGCCATATTTCCCCTTTTTTTTTTTTTAGTTCTTTAAACTAATGAAGGGGGCAGCTCAGGAATCAAAAGTTAATTTGTGTGCGCACATTACATTGCAGCCTTTACCACAGTCGTGTGAACGCTGTACGGCGGCGTAATCGGGACGGCGAGCCTCCTGAATGTGGAGAACCCAGGCACAGAACCCAGCAGTATGCCAGCATACAGGAATCTTTGCCCTCCAAGCGCCGCAACTTGGAGCTTCCCCACTCGCTTACCTCCAACGGTGCGGTGGAACGAGCCCTGTGGTTAGGAGGCTTTAGGGTCGGAAGCCACTTGTTCGGGCGCCACTGCGGGGGTGCGGAGCCGCTCGTGGAGGAATAGCGAGGGGATCAGCCAGACAATCAATGTGAATGATAAAGCATAATCCAACTTTATTGGGAGCATCAGACAGTTTTATAGCCCAACATAGCATAAATCACCATTATTCATATTAGTACAATCTTATTGTTTTTTACTATGTACGCCTTCTCTTATTATTGGTTATTGCAAGTGTGAGATAATCACGCCTACTGAATTTCTAACTAAAAAGCATACGTGCTATTCCGCTGCTCCTACTTCCCTTATACTTATTGCTATATAGTATCCATCCCAGGGTTATACCTCGCTTGCTACGTGCTTCTCTGGAAATTAAGGCCTTGATTGAACAATGGGCATATGTATTACTTATCGACTAACTCTGCAAATTATGCTAGCTGCATTGCTTTTGCAAAAGTCTCTTAAAAGCAAACACTGCTGCTCAGCAAAATCTGCTTAAGAGCAAGGCCTAGCTACTACTTAGCAGGAGCTGCTCTCCTGCAACAAGGCCTCAGCCGAGCCATATCCACAGTTGTGTCCATGGCTTTCTAACCAATTCTCAACAATGGACTATTGTATTACCCTGAGGAACAGGTGAAAACAGGACGTTTCAATGCACACCAAACCATCTTTGTTGTTATGAACACACGCAGGGCAGCCCCTACCAGACCAGTCCATTGTTCTTCCATCTGTGGGAGCTTTGTTGAGTCAGCCTCCCGTGACTAGTTGTCATGAGAAACCAGTCCTGGTGGGCATCACCTGCGGAACAGTCACTTGGCGTTCCTCCCATCCCTGGCCAGCGCAGGCCTCAGGCGAGGGTCGTTGGGCAGAAACAGACGAGAGGCTCATATGGACTCTCACAGAGCTGTCAAAAGAAGAAACCAGCAGCGACCGTGAAGAATTCCAAGAAGGAGCCTGAATTGAGCAGGAGATGTCAAAAGAAGTTTCCGGCAGTGACCATGAAGAAATCCCAGGAGAAGCCTGCATTGTACGAGAACTTTCTCCAAAAGAAACAAGCAGTGACCTTGAGGAATCCCAGGAGGACGCCTCCATTGGGCAGGACCCATCACCAAAAGAAAGCAGCAGCTACCAGAAAGAGTCTGAAGGGGAAGTCGGCATTGGGCAGGAACTGTTCCCAGAAGAAAGCAGTAGCTACCATGAAAAATCCCAAGGGGAATTCTGCATTGAGCAGGAGCTCTCCTTAAAAGATGTCTTCAGCTATCATTTGCTCTCTGATTGGGATGGATGCAGCGAGGAAGAGCTGTCCCAAAGCGATGCCGATAGCTACCAAGAAGTGTCAGACTGGGAAGAATGCTCAGAGCAAGACCTTACCCAAGGACAAGCTGGTAGCTCCCACAGTCTGTCTGATTGGGAAGAATACAGCGAGCACAAGCTGTCCCACGGAGATGTTGACAGCTACCAAGAAGTGTCAGACTGGGAAGAATGCTCAGAACAAGGCCTTGCCCATGGAGAAGTCGGTGGCTCCCACAGTTTTTTTGACTGGGAAGAATGCAGTGAACATGAGCTACCCCATAGAGATGCTGACAGTTACCAAGAGTCCATGGACCAAAAACTTTCTGAGGAGGAAGACTACATTGACCAGGAGGCGTCCAGTGGGAATTACAAGAGACCCTCTGTGCAATCCAGCTGGGCAAGTGGTAGCCAGCAAGACCTTGGGCAGGACATCGGGGCACAGAGCACCGGGGCCCAGCACTCGCCGCGAGAGGAGGATGAGTGGGATGGAGTGAGGCTCCGCAAGTTGTGCGAGGATGAGGATGTTCGTGTGCGCAGCTGGGGAGGTTTATCCGCAGGCGAGTTCCCCTCACCATCCCCTGGCGAGACCTGGGCTGAGCTGGGCCCATGTGAGCCGCGCTCCCCGGAGCCGCTCTGTGCCTCGGCTCCCCGTGTGGCAGCGCCGGGGCCCGTCCATAAAGACCCCTCATGGCTGCGATGGGCACTGCGGGCGCTGCGCCGCCTCTTTGGCTGCCCCTGCCTGGCTGCCCAGCCCGAGCCGTAGGGCCCGGCCCAGCCAGGTCGGGCTCTGCCATGGCGGCCCCGGCTGCCCCGGGCCTGAGGAGCCGCACGGGCTGCCTTGGCCTGCGCCGGCCCTGCAGCCTCAGCAGGGCCCGCCTGCTGCGCCGGCCCCGTGCTCCTGCCAGCCCCACACCAGCGCCCGGGGGACACTTGGTGCTGGAATGCCGAGCAGCACCGAGGGGACGAGACACCAGGACAGCATTCCATTCCCACCGGCAGCCTGGCACCACCACTATCACCTGAGACCGTGTCCTGAAGTGCCACATCCAACACCTCAAGCACTTCCAGAGACAGCGACTCTGCCACCGCCCAGAAGGAGTTCTTCTAATGCCTGACTGCAGCAGGACTGTGACACAAGTAACACTACCTAAAGAAATAAATATTGCCTTTAAAAATAGCAGTAGTTGTAGCAAAAAAAAAAAAAAAAAAAAAAAAAAAAAAACCAAAAAAAACCCAAAAAAAGCCCGACAAATATTCCACCCAAAAAACCACAAAAAACAAAAAAATTCCAAAAATAAACATAAAAAGTAGAATTAGAATAGGAATGCTAAGAAGAAATTGAAGAAGATTAAAAAACAGTAGCAGTACATAGGAAATAGAATAGTAGTTAGGAACAGAAAAATAGAAGAAGATGAAGAAGAAGATTATAATAGGAATAAGAATGCAAATAAGAATGCAATAAGAATAGGAATAAGAATAGGAATAAGGATAGGAATGAAATGAAGAGGAAGAAGAAAGAGTACAAAAAGTACAAGAGGAAGAAAATTAATAAGCAGAAGAAGAAGGAAAAGAAGAAATAGCAGTAGAAGTAGTAAATAATTACAATAAAAATTAAATATCTGATTATCTTGCACAGTCTTTGTTTCCCTCTGAGTCCTCTGAATTCATTCTAGCAGCTGCGCGTCCTCCTCATTGTGGGGCCCCCACACGGATGCAGAGCTCCAGGCAGGGTCTCACAGGAATGGCCTCGAGGGCCACGCTCAGCTCCCTTGGCTGCTGCTCTTGCTCCTCTCCATGCAGCCCAGCCCATGGCTGCTTTCTGGGCCGGCAGCAGCGACTGCCGGCTCGCGCTGAGCTTCTCCTCCGTGCGCAGCCCGAGCGCTTCTGCTCAGCCCCTGCCCCGCTCGGCTCCTGTCCCTGCACAGCCCGTGCTGAGGGCAGCTCCAGCCCCTCTCTGGCCACTGCCAAAGCCATTGCAGAGCCCCGGGGCCCAGGCAGAGCCTCCCTGAGGGACACCCCTCATCCCCGGCCTGCAGCCGGCCATGGAGCCGCTGAGCACAACTCCCTGGCCGCGTCCATCGGCCAATTGCTCTGGCCCCGCACAGCCCGGCCTGCAAAGCCAGGCCTGGCAGGGGGGCTCGGGGTGTCTGTCCTGGGGGACCGGGCCTGGCAGGGCTCTGGGCACTGCAGCAATGTCCAACACTGAAATGATACGGGGAATGGCTGAAACTAGGCTGAAACTAGGCTGAAATCTAGGCTATTGTGCCTTGAAAGAAGTGACTCCACTGTGGGAGCTAAGAGTACTGTGGATTTAATTAGCATAAGCAGCTTGATAACCAAGATGCCTTGGCAAGAGCAAAAAAGAGCTTTGAAGACTCCATGAAGATTGGATCAAGACTGGTGACAGGAAAGAAGAATGAATCAAATAGAAATGTTGCAAATGTGTAAGCTTTTCTGTGTGATGTTTAACCCAAACAATGTGGTAAAAAAATTACCAGCTTTCCTAAAAATGGAATATAAGCACATGTAGCTGAGAGTAAATTTGGATTCTGATCAGCAGTCAGTAGACCCCCTCTCTCTCCCAGTCGTTGATTCTCCAGTGCTGAGTGCTGCCGTGCCGGACACGCTGGATCTCCAGCAGGAGCTGGAGCCCAAGGCAGCCCTGCTGCTGCCCTTGGCCAGCTGCAGAGAGCACAAGGCTTTGGGCATTGCTCATGGCCCCCAGCTGGCCACAGCAGCCCATCCTGCCAGCAGCCCTGGGCTCAGAGCCCTCCCTCCTGCTGGGGCCGTGCAGGGGCCATGGGCCTGCCCCAGGCTCCTGTTCTGCCCCAGGAGCAAGGCTGCAGCTCCAGCCTTTGTGCCCTGGGCCGCAGCAGCCCAGGGCAGGCCCAGCTGCAGAGCTCCCAGCCCCGATGGGTTCCACTGCAGCACCGCTGAACACTGATCCCCATCCCAGATTCTCTCTGTGCTTGCTGCTTCCACATTCCCTCTCCTGTTCCCATATTCCCATCCCCAGTCCCATTCCCAGTCCTTGTCCTGCATTCCCTGTCTCATTCTTGGTGTCGATCCTGTAGTCCTGGTCCCTGTCCCTTATTCCTGGTTCCCTTCCCACTTTAAGTCTTGTAGTCCAGGTCCCTGTCCCCAGTCTATGTCCCAAATTCCCAATCCTTGCCTCCTTCCCATTCCATTCCTACACACGGTCCCAGTCTCAGTCCCATTCCATTATTCCCATATCCATTTCTGGTCTCTGTACATATCCCCTGTGCCTGTCACTCTTTCTGGTCCCATACTGGATCTCTGTTCCCACTCCGGGTCCCAGTCCCTCATTCCAAGCCCCATTCTCAGTCGCAGTCTGCATTCCTGTTCCCATTCTGAGTCCCTGTCCCGTATTCCAGGACTTGGTCCCTAGTTGTGGTCCCTATCGCCATTCCAAGTCCACAATTCATGGTCCCGGTCCTCATTCGCTCCCTGGACACAATCCCAGTCCCTGTTCCCATTCCCGCTCCCTGTCCCCTCTCACCGGCCGCCGCCGCCATCGCTCCATTCCTCTCACGCTGCTCATGTGACCACGGCAACCCCGCGCTGCTCCCGCCCACCAATCCCAGCGTGTGATCAGCCCTGGATTTGCATAACCACGCCCACAGCTCTGACCCCACCCACCACCAGCCACAGCTGTTTTCAGGCGCTCTTTGCTCCCAGTTCCCTCCAGTGCTACCTGTAAGAGTGGAGCTGGCAGGGAAAGCGTTCCCAGTTCCTTTCCGGGTCTCACAGCATCGCTTCCACCTGTCGCCCTGTCATTCCCAGTGCTTACAGTACCAGTCCCAGTGCCTTGAGCATGTGCTTTGAAATTCCCAGCAGTAAAGATTGGCTGTTTTTGTGTGTCAGCGCCCAGCAGAGTTGGGGGAGGAGTGGGAGGAAGAGAAGCAATGAGAGGAGAAGGAAGGGCGTGTCAGAAGAGGGAGTGCTTTTACTGCAGGGCCATTCTCTCTCCCTGCCTCCCAGACTGGGATTTTCCATTCGCAAACCTTGGTCCCGTGGAGGAGGAGGGGCCTGTGAGGAAGAGGAAGATGCCCAACAGCTACTGGCAGGTGAGAAGGAAGTCAGTGCCCCTTTCCCCCTGTGTCCTGCTCCATCTTGCTGCAGGACAAATTCACTGCTGACGCCCTTCTGCCGGGAACACACTGGGGGGATCTCCTTGCCCTTCCCTCTGGCATGGAGGCAAATCCCATCCTCTCTTTGTCCTTTGTCTCCGAGACAGGAAGCTGAGCACGGACACCAGGGATGACAAATCCCCGCATAAGAACCTCAGGGAAGAGGCCCTTTGCAGCGGCTCTATGGTGTAGGAATCCAAAAGGAAGGAAAAGCCCCAGAGATCTTGCAAGAGGAGAGGCTGCAAACACAGATCCCAGCAGGAAAGAGCCAGCCCGGGCAGGGAGGCAGCCGCAGCTCAGAGCTGGGGCTCCATGAACAGCTTCATGACAGGGAGAAGCCCCACAAGTGCCTGGAATGTGGGAAGAGATACAGAGCGAGATCAGACCTGATCCAACACTGGAGAATCCACACAGGGGAACAGCCCCACGAGTGTGGGGAGTGTGAGAAAAGATTCAGACTGAGCTCACACCTGACTGTGTACCAGAGGAGCCAAACTGGAGAGAGGCCCTACAAATGTCATAAAAGCAGGAAGAGGTTTCACAGCAGGTCTGATCTTCTCCTGCACGATCGCATTCACACAGAGCAGAGGCCCTACAAGTTGAGGAGTGTGGGAAAAGCTTCAGCCAGACCTCAGACCTTACTGATCACCAGAGGAGCCACACAGGGGAGTGACCCCATGAGTGTGATAAATGCTGGAAGAGATTTGATAGCAGCTCTGATCTTCTCAAGCACTATCACATCCCCATGGATGAGCAGCTCTTCTCCTGCAATGACTGTGGGAAGGGCTTCAACCACAAGTCCACCCTCATTATCTGCCAGAGCATCCACACTGGAGAGAGGCCCCATGAGTGTCCTGAGTGTGGGAAGAGCTTCTCAACCAGCTCTAACTTGACCCAGCACCACGGAGGCACCGAGGGAAGCCCTGCAAGTGCCCCAAATGTGAGAACTCCTTCATGTGCTGCTCCATCTCCATCCCCATGGCAGGATCTGTCCAGGATGATCCCCAGTGACCCCCGGTGGCCAGAGCCCCCCTGAGCCCTGGTGCTGCTGATCCGTGTTGGGATGACACCTGGCTGGGGGCTCCACATCCTCCTGGCTCCTCATGAACTGGATTTTCTTTCCATTTCTCTTTGTCCTTCCCAAACACCCAACACCAGGGTAAAAATAAATATGTTGAAAAAAGATGTGGCTGGTCTTCCAGGGGATGTGGGGGACACTGGGTTTGAGGGAATTGAGGGTTCCTGGGAGAGACTTGGGGGTTTCTCAGGGCTTTAGGCAGTCCAGGCTCAGTGGCTCCAGCTCCAGATTGAGTCCCTCAATCCTTCCAAGTGCTTCTAATGAATATGCATTCTCATTTAAAAGATGTATTTTATTCAATTTCTCTTTAGAGCAGAGGTGATTGCAGCATTCTGTTATTGATATTGATGCAGGGTCTCTCCTCAGGAGGCCTGGCCTGCTCAGAGAAGCTGTGCCTTGAGGTGTGACCCAATGTGGACAACCTTGCTGCACATTCCCCAGCCCCATCCTGTCTCTCCTCACTCACCTGAGACCTGCTGTGCTTGAAGAATTGCCTGCACATAGCCAAAGAAGGGATTTTACCTTTTTTTTTTTGAGCAGTCTAAAACAGTTTTGATTGCTCCAAAGTTTCCCCATTGAAAACAGACACCCTCCTCAAATATGTGCCAAGCCCAGGACTCCACCAAGAGCCCTGCAGAGCTGCCCTGGGCCAGCTGGGAGGGTGGATCATCATCCCAACCTGCCCCAGGCCATTGCAAGGGACTGTGGCCACGGACACTGCACTGGCCCCACTGCTGGGTTTGGGTGCCACGGCAATGCTCATCAGCCCAAGTTTCCTTGGAAAGCACCCCAAGGACCCGTTTCTGCAGTCAGGCTCCAGGGCCACTTGCATGCAGAGCTGTTGTGTCCTTGGCTGCCCCAGCTGAAGGGGGAGGGGGGCCTGCAGTACCAGTTTTGTGCACAATGGGGCAGCACGGCTGGGAATGGGGGCCTGCCGTACCTGTTTTGTCCAGAAGGGGGCAGTACTACGAGGGGGAGGGGGCCGCAGTACTGGTGTTGTCCACAAAGGGGAGGCACTAATGAGGGGGGAGGACCAGCGGCACCGGTTTTGTCCACAAGGGAGCAGCACTACTGGAAGTTGAGGGGAGTAGCAGTACTGGTTTTATCCACAAGGGGGAAGCACTGATGTGGGTGGGGCTGCAGTACAGGGATTTTGGCTCAAGGGGGCAGCACTATTGAGGAGGGGAGGCTGCAGTACTGGTTTTGACTACACGAGTACAGCCCTACTGGGGAGGAGCTGCGGTACCTGTTTTGTCCACAAGAATACAGCACTACTGGTGGGCAGGCTGCAATGCTGGTTTTGTCCACAAGTGGGCAGCACTACTGGGAGTGGGGGTGGGATGCAGTGCTGGTTTTATCCACAAGGGGGCCGCACTGTTGGGACTGTGCTTGCAGTACTGGTTTTGTTCACAAGGGGGCAGCACTAGTGAGGAGGGAGGGTCTGCAGTACCGGTTTTGTTCACAAGGGGGAAGAACTAGTGAGGAGGGGGAGGCTGCAGTACTGGTTTTGACCACACGAGGGCAGCACTACGAGGGGGGAGGGAGGTGCCGTACCTGTTTTGTCCACAAGGATACAGCACTACTGGTGGGCGGGCTGCAATGCCGGTTTTGTCCACAAGGGGGCAGCACTTCTAGAGGGTGGACTGCAGTACCTGTTTTGTCCACAATGGGGCAGCACTACTAAAAGCAGAAGGGGGGCTGCAGTACCCGTTTTGTCCATGAGGGAGCAGTACTACTGGAAGGAGTCAGCACTACTGAAGGGGGGGGGGGGGGGGGCGATACCAGTTTTGTCCACAAGGGGGCAGCCCTAGTGAGGAAGGAGGGGTTGCTGTGCCGGTTTTCTCCACAAAAGGGCAGCACTACTGGGGAGAGGGGGCTGCAGTGCCTGTTTTGTCCAGAAGGGGACAGCACTACTTTGGCGGGGAGGGTTGCAGTACCGGTTTTGTCCACGAGGAAGCAGCAGTACTGGTTGGGGGTCCGCAGTACCTGTTCTGTCTGAAAATGGACAGCACTACTTGGCGGGGAGGGCTCCAGTACTGGTTTTGTTCACAAGGGGGCAGCACTACTGGAAGTGGGGGGGGCTGCATTACCGGTTTTATCCACAAGGGGGCAGCATTGATGTATGTTGGGCTGCAGTACAGGGATTTTTGCACAAGGGGCAGCACTATTGAGGAGGGGGAGGCTGCAGTACTGGTTTTGACCACATGATTACAGCACTACTGGAGGAGGAGCTGCCGTACCTGTTTTGTCCAAAAGGACACAGCACTACTGGTGGGCGGGCTGCAATGCTGGTTTTGTCCACAAGTGGGCAGCACTTTTGGGGGGGTGGGCTCCAGTACCTGTTTTGTCCACAGCGGGGGAGCACTACAAAGGGGGGCAGGGGTCTGCAGTACCTGTTTTGTCCACAAGGGGGAAGACCTACTGAAAGGGGAGGGTTGCAGTACCCATTTTGTCCAGAAAATGTCAGCAGTACTGGAAGCAGTCGGCAGTACACGTTTTGTCCACAAAATGTCAGCACTGCAGAAGGAAGGGGGTCGGGAGTGCCACTTTTGTCCACAAGGGGGCAGCAGTACTGGGTGGCAGGGGCTGCAGTACAGCTTTTTCCTCAAGGAAGCAGCACTACTTGTGCAGAGGGCTGCATTTCCGGTTTTGTCTCCAAGGGGGCAGTACAGCTGAAGGGAAGGGGGGGCTGCTGTACCAGTTTTGTCCACAAAAGGGCAGCACTAGTGAGGAGAGGGGGGCTGAATTTCCTGGTTTTTCCACCAGGATACAGCACTACTGGTGCAAGGGGCTGCAGCACCAGTTTTGTCCACAAGGGGACAGCACTGCTGGTACGGGGGACTGCAGTACTGGTTTTGTCCACAAGGATACAGCACAACTGGTGGGGGGGGGGCTGCAGTGCCGGTTTTGTCCGCAAGAGAACAGCTATACTGGAGTGGGGGGGCTGCAGTGTTGGTTTTGTCCTCAACGGGGAAGCACTACTGAAAGGGGGGTAGCGCTGTACCGGATTTGCCCACAAGGGGGCCGCACTACTGGAAGAAAGGGGCAGTACCGGTTTTGTCCACAAGGGGATAGACATAGTGGGGGGGGGGGGGGGGGGGCTGCTGTTCCGGATTTGTTCACAAAGGGGCAGTACTACTGGTTTGGAGACTGCAGTACCCGTTTTGTTCACAATGGGGCAGTGCTAGTGAAAATGAGGGGGCTACAGTACTGGTTTTGTCGACAAGGGGGCAGCATTACTGTGGGTGGGGCCTGCAGTACTGGTTTTTATCCACAACCAGACAGCACTACTGGAAGGGAAGGGCTGTAGCACCGGTTTCATCCACAAGGGGGCATCACTACCTGGGGTGGGGCCGGCAATACCAGTTTTGTCCACAAGGGGTCAGCAGTACTGCAGGGGGGTCTGCAGTACCGAGTTTGTCTACAAGGAAGGCAGCACTACTGGTGAGGGCCTGCAGTGCCGTTTTTTTCCACCAGGGGGCAGCACTTCTGAGGCGTGGGCTGCAGTATAGGTTTTGTCCACAAGGGGGCAGCACTACTGAAATGAAGGGTCTGCAATACTGGTTTTGTTCACAGGGGGGCAGAACCACTGGGCTGGGGGCGGCAGTATTGGTTTTGTCCACAACGGGTCAGTACAACTGGAATGGGGGGCTGCAGTACTGGTTTTGTCCACAAAGGATCAGCACTGCTGGGGGCATGCCGTACCACTTTTGTCCACAAGGGGGCAGCACTACTGAAGAGGTAGGGCTTCAGTACATGTTTTGTCCACAAGGGGGAAGACCTACTGAATGGGGAGGGCTGCGGTACTCGTTATGTCCATAGGGGAGCAGCACTACTGGAAGGGGTCAGCAGTGCTGGTTTTGTCCACAAAAGGTCAGCACTACTGAAGGACAGGGGGTGGCGGTACCAGTTTTGTACACAAAGATTCAGCACTTCTGGGGGTGGGGCTGCAGTACCTTTTTTACCCACAAGGGGGCAGCCCTAGTGAGGAAAGAGGGGCTGCAGTACCAGTTTTGTCCACAAGGGGGCAGCACTACTGAGCAGGGAGCGGGCTGCAGTACCTGTTCTGTCCAAAAGGGGGCAGCACTACTGGTGGAGGGGGCTGCAGTGCCGGTTTTGTCCACAAGGCGGGAGCACTTGTGAGGGGTGGGCTGCAGTACCTGTTTTGTCCACAAGACGACAGCACTACTGGAGTGGGGGGACTGCAGTATCGGTTTTATCCACAAGGGAGCAGCACTACTGAGTAGGGAGTGGGCTGCAATAATGCTTTTCTCTACAAGGGGGCAGCACTACTGAGGGAGGAGGGGCTGCAGTACTGGTTTTGTCCACAAGGGGTCAGCACTAGTGAGGAGGGGGGCTGCAGTACCGGTTTTGTCCACATGGGGACAGCACTACTGGGGGGAGCTGCAGTACCGGTTTTGTTCACAAGGAATCAGCACTACTGAAGAGGGGACTACAGTGCCGGTTTTGTCCACAAGGGGGCATCACTGCTGAAGAGAGGAGGCTGCAGTACCTGTTTTGTCCACAAGGATACAGCACTACTGGTGGGGGGGGCTGCAGTACCTGTTTTGTCCAAAAAGATACAGCACTTGGTCCACAAGAGGGCAGCACTAATGCAGGGGGGGGCTGGCAGTACTGGTTTTGTACAGAGAAAGACAGCACTACTGACAGGTGGTGGTCAGTACTGGTTTTGTCCACAAGGGGAAACAGCAATACTGAAGAAGGGAGGGCTGCAGTGCCTGTTTTGTCCACGAGGTGGCAGCACTACTGGTGTGGGGGGGACGGCAGTACTGGTTTTCTCCACAAGGGGGCAGTAGTACTTGGGGGTGGGGCTGCAGTACCTATTTTGTCCACAAGGAAGCAGCACTGTTAAGGGGGGATGGGCCTGAAGTACCTCTTTTGTCCACAACTGGATGGACATACTGAGCGGGGGGGGGAGGTGCTGTACCGTTTCTGTCCACAAGGAATCTGCACTACTTGGGGGGGGGAACGCAGTACCGGTTTTGTCCACAAGGGGGCAGCACTGCTGAGGGGGGGTGCTGTGGTATCAGTTTTGTCTAAAAGAGGGCAGCACTACTGAAGGGTGGGGGGCGGTAGTACCAGTTTTGTCCACAAGGGGACAAGACTAGTAGGGGGGTTGGTGCAGTAATAGTTTTGTCCAAAATGAAGCAGCACTACTGGGGTTGGGGCAGCACTGCTGAAGGGGTGGAACTGCAGTAGCCATTTTGTCCTCAAGAGGACAGCACTAGTGATGAGGGGGGGCCAGCAGTACTGATTTTGTCCACAAGGGGGCAGCACTACTGAGTGGGGTCGGGCTGCAGTACTGTTTTTTTCCACAACGGAGCAGCACTACTGGTGTAGGGGGGCTGCAGTACTGGTTTTGACCACAAGGGGGCAGCCTTACTGGGGGGGGGGGTGGGGACGCAGTATCTGGTCTGTCCACGAGAAAGCAGCACTATTGGTGAGGGACCACAGTACCTGTTCTGTCCACAAGGGGGCAGCACTGCTGAAGGGGGTGGAGCTGCAGTAGCCATTTTGTCCTCAAGGGGACAGCACTAGTTATGAGGGGGGGGCAGCAGTACTGGTTTTATCCACAAGGGAGCCACTATAATGGGGGGAGCTAGGGTGCCAGTTTTGTCCACAAGGGGCCAGTATGAGTGAGGAGTGGGGGGCTGCAGTACCTGTTTTGTCCACAAGGATACAGCACTACTGGGGGGGAGGACCTGCAGTACCTGTTTTGTCCACAAGGGGACTGCACTACTGGGGCGAGGGGGAGGGGCTGCCATACTGCTTTTTTCCAAAAGAGGGGAGCACTACTGAAGGAGGGGGGGGCAGCAGTAATGGCTTTTTCCACAAGGAGGCAGCATTACTGAAAACGGGGCTTGCAGTACCAGTTTTCTCCACAAGGGCAGAGCACTGCTGGGGGGGGTGGGAAGGCTGCAGTACCGGTTTTGTCCACAAGGGGACCGCTATAATGGGGGGAGCTAGGGTGGCGGTTTTGTGCACAAGGGGGCAGCCCCAGTGAGTTGGAAGGGGATGCAGTGCCGGTTTTGTTCACACGTTGACAGCACTACTAAGGGGGGGGAGCTGCAGTACTTGTTTTGTCCACAAGGAAGCTGTACTACTGAGGGGGGAGCTGCAGTGCCGGTTTGTCCACAAGGGGCCAGCACTACTGGGGGGGGAGGTTGCAGTACTGTGTTTGGCCACGAGAAAGCAGCACTGCTGCTCGGGGAGGTGCCGCAGTACCTGTTCTGTTCACAAGGGGGCAGCACTACTGAAGGGGGTCGGCAGGACCTGTTTGGTCCACAGGGGGGCAGCCCTGCTGAAGGAGGGGGAACTGCTGTACCCATTTTGTCCACAAGGAGACAGCACTTGTGATGGGGCGGGGGGAACAGCAGTACTGGTTTTGTCCACACCCGGACAGCACTACTGGGTGGG
Source organism: Erithacus rubecula (assembly GCF_903797595.1). Lineage (NCBI taxonomy): Eukaryota > Metazoa > Chordata > Aves > Passeriformes > Muscicapidae > Erithacus > Erithacus rubecula. The sequence goes on along the minus strand of NW_027635517.1, from coordinate 11,240 downwards.
TGAGCTGCAGTGCCTGTTTTTTTCACTACTGAGGGGGGGAGGCGCAGTGCCAGTTTTGCCTACAAGGAGGCAGCACTAGTGAGGAGGGGGTGCTGCAGTACCGGTTTTGTCCACAATGGGACAACAGTACTGGAGGGGGGGAGCTACAGTATTTGTTTTGTCCACAAGGGGACAACACTGATGAGGAAGCGAGGGCTGCAGTACCGGTTTTGCCCACAAGGGGGCAGCAGTACGAAGGAAGGGGGCTGCAGTAAAGGTTTTGTCCACACAGGAACAGCACTAGTGCGGGGGGGAGTGATGCAGTGCCTGTTTTGTCCACAAGGAAGCAGCATTACTAAGGGGGGGGGCGGCTGCAGTACATGTTTTGTCCACAAGGGGAAAGAATTACTGAAGGGGGGAGGCTGCAGTACCGATTTTGTTCACAAGGAATCAGCACTACATGGGAGGGGAGGGGCGCAGTACTGGTTTTGTCCACAAGGGGACAGCACTGCTGAGGGGGAGTGCTGCGGTATCAGTTTTGTCTAAAAGAGGGCAGCACTACTGAAGGGTGGGGGGCGGCGGTACCAGTTTTGTCCAAAAGGGGACAGGACTAGTAGGGGGGTTGGTGCAGTAACGGTTTTGTCCAAAATAAAGCAGCACTACTGGAGTTGGGGCTGCAGTACCTTTTTTGTCCACAAGGGGGCAGCACTAGTGAGGAAGCAGGAGCTGCTGTGCCTGTTTTTTTACACAAAAGAGCAGCACTACTGGTGTGCAGGGGCTGCAGTACCGGTTTTGTCCGCAAGGGGTAGCATTACTGGGGGGGAGGTTACAGTATTGGTTTTGTCCATGAGAAAGCAGCACTACTGGTTGGGGCCGCAGTACCTGTTCTGTCCACAAGGAGGCAGCACTACTGGGGGGGGCACAGTATCTGTTCTGTTCACAAGGGGGCAGCACTGCTGAAGGGGGTGGAACTGTAGTAGCCATTTTGTCCTCAAGAGGACAGCACTAGTGATGAGGGGGGGCCAGCAGTACTGGTTTTGTCCACAAGGGGGCAGCTATACTGGGGGGGGAAGCTGCAGTACCTTTTTGGTCCACAATGGGGAAGCACCATTGAGGAGGAGGGGACTGTGGTACCAGTTTTGTCCACACGGGGACAGAACTACAGGGGCGGAGAGCTGCAGTACCTGTTTTGTCCTCAAGGAAGCCGCACTACTAGGGGGGAGCTGCAGTGCCAGTTTTGTCCACAAGGGGACAGCACTTCTGGGGGTATGGGCTGCAGTACCTGTTTTGTCTACAAGGGGACAGCACTACACGTTGGGGGGAGGCTGTAGTACTGGGGGACATGACAGGAAATGGGAGAAGGAGGCTGCGCAATGGACAAAACCTATAGGACAAACAATTGTGGTGATAAGTGAATTTGCAGGAGTAAATTGGTTAAATAATACTTGAGCAAAATTGGGGTCATCTGAGGGAAGTTATATTTGTGTAATAATATGTGGTTGGTATGCAAACTATGGAAAAGGGGAAGTAGTAGGGACAGAAGAGGTAAAAAGTAGTAGGGACAACCCATTTAGGACTGGGAGTGAGACCAACACATGGAATATACTGAGCAGAACGAGGAGTTCCGGTAATTTTGGAATGTAAGGTGAGGGCTGGAATTGAATTCACAGAATTCGGATGGTGGTTTGGGAAGGGTAACCTTCCCCAAAGTAGCAAACATCACGCTGAAAGGAGAAAGCTAGGACATTCCCTTACTTTAGTCATACAAGACGTACAAGAAAGTGAAGGAACTTATTGGTGCTGGGTAGAGAAAGAGGCTTGGTGGGCTCACTCAAGGACCATGGTGATAATAACACAGGGACGGATTCAGTCACGGAAAATCAGAGAGGCACCCAATAATACAGAAATTGAACTCCCAGAGTTCAAACGAGGTAATGAACAGGAAAATCTAATTGTAGGATTGATTAGAGATTTTGGGATGGTTCAAAATGTGTCCAGGATTACAGCATGTTTGCCGCTGCCACAAGCAGCAGGGGAGCCCATTCCATGGGGAATAATCCCCATCACAGATATGCCAAGGGCATATAAAAATACTATTCAAATTTGTAAGAACGAGTTGAAAAGGAAGGAAATGGTAGAGTACCATATTAATGTTAAGCGACAGAAATGGTCTACTCCCAGAAACAGGAAGGAATGTGATAAACTCCCGAATCCAGTATTTACAAAAATGGGAAGATTTAAGGATGTGGGATGGTGTGAATATGATGTTATATGAAATGTCAGCTCTTTAAAAGTAATACTTCAGAATGAAATAGTGTGTGAGGATCACACACGGGTTACTACCTTGGAAGAATGGGGAACAATTTGGGGACCAAGCTTGTTAGAAACCTATGGTTACATTGATACAGTTAAATGGTGCATCCAGTGGACGGGGAAAGTTAATCAGACACACAAAGGATTAACTATGCTGCATTCTACGCAGAGACAACTCAGACAGCAAAAGGAAAATTGGAATTGTACAAAAATATACACTTGTGACACTCCGGAATTAGAAATTGGACTGATGCCTGTAAGGATGCTGTTAAAATTAGGATGTGAGTGTAGAGGATATAACCATTCTATGACAGGAACTGCCAGCCAGAAGGACATAAATTGCAAGACTACCACGGTAAGGAGTCCAGGGAATTTAGTATGGGTATTAGGACATGGTTTGTGGACAACTCATATGCCAGTAGATTGGCCAGTTACCCAAATCATGTTAGGAATCCCAACATTATGTCCCTTCTGGAAACAATCTAAATTAAAACTACAAATGACAAGGCACAAGAGGGAAGCAGAAAATGAGGAAGATCAATGGCATGAACCTGACAGTGGAATAAAGTTTGGTTGGGTGTTTCAATCCTTGTTTGCTCAAATTGCCTCTTACAGGAATAGAGAATTGATGGGACAAACAGAAAGATTAGCAGCCGCCACCAAGAAGGGTTTTAGGGATTTAAATCTCCAGCTGCAAGCTACAGCTCGTATGACTATACAGAATAGGATGGCTTTAGATTTGTTGTTGTTAAAGGAACATGGAGTGTGTGGCTATTTAAGCAATAAAATAGACTACTTTTGTATCCATATCCCAAATGTGACAGTTGACGTAGAGAAAGATATTTCTCAATTGGAAAGTGTAGAAGGAAAAATTAAAGATTTGGAAAAAGAGGCAGAGCACAATTGGGTTGGTGCTCTGTTTCAGTCATTAGGGCTCCAACTTTCTGGATGGATCTCATCAGTGATACAATATGTAATTATAATTGTAATTGTGGTACTTATTGTCGCTGGAGTGTTTAAGTGCATTACAGGTGTAATCACCAAGGAGCGATTGCATACTAGAAGACTGCTCAGTGCCATGACTCATGCTCCAGTGACACCACCTCCGTCATATAAGGACACGGTGCAATTTGTCCGATCTCCAGATGAAGATTGAGTGAATGCTTGAGCATCCCTGCAAAGGAAATTGAGTGATGCTCAAAAGGGGGGAGTTGTTGCAGTATGTTTCAGTAAAATAGAAATATAAAATTAGTAGTAGTTATGCTAAGGACTGATCAAGTAGCTTAGGCCCTGAGTTGGCAAGAGTGAGGGGTATTCAGTTAAGTAAATGTATGTGTGTACTGAAGTAGAACTTGCTGAAACAATAGAAATGTTACTCTCTTAAATAGTGCATTGTTTATCTACATGATGTATGTGTCTTGTCTAGCCGAGTGTAACAATTTATTACTTAGAAGAATGTAGACAGATTAGAAGAACCTTGAGAAAAACACGCAGGGATAGGGAAGTAAGAAAATCAAAGGATAAAGAAATTCTCCAAGAAGTGTATTTAAGCTCTGAGAAATTGTAATCTGGCAGGCTCTGACTTTGGACGCTAGTCCTCAGACCCCAGGGCCCTCAATAAAGCACCGCACTAAACAACCCGGTTGTTTCGTGTCTCTTTGTTGGGCAACACATGGGCAAATGGTTAAACTGAATGTGGCACGTTTCCCCATTATCAGTATCCCCACAATCTAAACTGTGGAATGACTATTTCCCCAAAGAGAAACTTTTTTGGGATTTGCAACTCATCTCAAAACCTCAGTAAAACAAAATCAACAGAATTTCCCTAATTCTATGGAACATAATTCCCTTCAAATACTCATTTTACCCTTCAAATACTCATGAAAACAGACTTGTTTTCACTACAACAGCTGTGACTGAAAATCTGGGGTAAAACCTATAAGAAATGGCAATATACATGAATGTTCCTTTCCACAGCAGCCACAAGCAAACAACGAGTGGCACTCGTTGGCACAGCCTCTTCTCCACATACAGGAGAGTGGCCAAGGCAGTGCCAGCCGTCTCAGAGATGGGCATGGACAAGAAAGGGTTTGAAGCTGTGCCAAGAGAGGTGTACACTGGACATTAGGAAGAACTGCTGCCCAGAAAGGGGCATGAGATATGGGAATGGTGTGCCCCAGGGGGCACTGGTGCAGTCACTGTTGCAGTAGGTGTTCAAGGTAAGCCTGGCCATAGCACTCCAGGCTCAGATCTGCTTGCCGTGGTAACCATGGATCACAGGCTGGAGTTGATCTCTCAGAACTCTTCCAAGCCAGTGCTTGGATTCTGTGACATCACAGCCTCTGGGGCAGCATGGTGCCTGGAAACTGTCCCCAGCCACCGCTGCGCCCCACAGCCTGGGCACACCTTGGCAAGGACAGACGTCCAGAGCGTGTGTGGTGGTGGTGCTTGCATAGAGCACCATGGCCGACCCTGTCCCATGGCTGCTGAACCTTTATCTGCTGCTGCTCCTGGGCCACCGTCCCGACCCAACCATCCATCCTGGGTCGGGCACGGTCCTGTATGTGCAGGAGCCGGAGCAGCAGAACAGGGACCCTGAGCCGACCACCCTGTGCATGGATTTGTCGTGGCAGTCCTGGACATGCCTGTTGGTGCAGCTGCTGGCCATAGGCACTGTCCTAGGATGGCGCCGCTACCGAGGGCGCTGGAGAGGCTGGAGAAGGGTGAGGGATGGGGGTCAGGCAGGAAGGATGGGCTTGGAGCTCTTGGGCAGCCCTTTGGCCAAGGCCCCATGTCAGAGTGGAGCTGAGCCTCTGGCTGGGAATCAGGCCAGGGCTGAGCGCAGGGACAGCCCCAGGCAGAGGCAGCCAGAGCTCTGCTTGCTGCAGCCTGGCCAGGCCTGGCTCTCTTGCTCAGAGGCCAAAGGCAGCCCAGAGAGGGGCCCTGCTCTGCCCCTCTGCCCCTTCCATCGGGATCCCTGTGCTTTGCCTTGCAGAATCGGCGCCAGAGGCCCCGCAGCAGCAGCCCAGGACAAGGTTGTTCCTCAGAGCTGGTCCAGCTGCTGAGGAACAACCACACCCTGCTGCAGGAGTTCCTGGAACGCTGCTCCCAGCAGGCGGCCCAGAGCAGCAGAGCAGCACAGGGGGCCAGCCGCAGCAGGAGGAGGAGGAGGAGCAGAAACCAAATCTCGCCCAGCGCTGACCTCCAGCTCCAGCACGGCGCGCAGGGCACAGCAGGGAATGGGTGACCCGTGCCAGCCCGGGCACGGCGACATTCCCCATCGTAGATTTTAGAGACCCCCATCCTTACCTGTAGCCACCCCCACCACCTTTTCCACCTTCCCCTTAATATTCCTGTTCTACATGTTCAAGTTAGGCATTAGGCTGTTACCCCATAGTCCCCCGTAGTGTAGATTTTTAGAGTAGTAAAGTTAATAAAGTTCATGTTCTCTGCACATCCTGTGTTGTTTGCTTGATATTCCATCCAAGAGGGGACACAGAGGGATGGGTTTGAGCAGGAGCTCCAGACTGCCTGCAATGGAGAGCCTGAGTGCAGCAGCAGCATTTGCAGGAGTGCAAATGGAGGGCAGCTGGAAAGAAGATGGTGGGCAGTATTCTCCTGCCTCCATCTTCCAAGGAAGAGTCAAGTCAATCCCTGTCTGTGCTCTGCTTGGAAGGCTCCCTAAAGGCTCCAGGAGGTGTCTGGGTGGCTCCAAAAGGGGCTTGCAGGACCCTGGGGCACCAGGGAAGGAACAGCATCATCCCAGGAATGCTGTGAGAGATTCCCCAGAGCGGCCCCACCTGGGGCCCGGGCAAGGGATGGATTCAGGCAGGCAAATACATCCAGGGGCTGCCTGGGCTATGGCAGTGAGGCCCAGCCCTGTTTCATATCTTTCTGCTCTTCATTTGTATTTAGTCCTTTGTATTTATCCTCCTGACCTTCACAATGGGATTAGATTTCACTCTCTTACAAGGCAAAACCTTAGTTATTTTATTTCCACTAAACAACCATGTGTATTACCAGCTTAAATGACTTCTATCTGACTTACTCTGCATCTTGCTCCTTTACAGCAAGATGCATCAAGCACCTCTGTTAAAGTACAGATGCCTCCCTGGAAAGAGGACAATCTTGCTATTTTCTGAAGAATCTTAACTTTGATGATGCACCAAATTTTACAAATCCAAGAGGAAAAAAGCCTACAGATCAGTTTTACAGTTTCAAAAGCTGATTCCTCAACTCTTGCACATCAGTTGCCTTATTGGCAACGTTCAGCAGTGATAGCAAACAAGCACAGAAAACAAATGGGAGAAGAAATGCAGACAGCCAGCAGGGGACCACCTACCAAAATACTGGGAAGAAACAGCACCCAGCAACAATTTCACTACAAGATGGACTGATCTTCTAGTTAGCTTCAAAGCAATACATGGACTTGCTTACTTTCAAAGCCTGTCCAATTTTCAATTAAAAATAGAAAAATAACTCCTCTCAACATGCATCATTACTGTTAAGACTTGTCTATGTCTTCAGCTGTTCTTATTTGACTTGCAGGATAATGAAATGTATTGAGATGGGATTTCAAGGCAGGTGCTGGACAAGGTATAGGAAGTATGTGCTGTTTTAGAATCCTCAATATCAGCAGACAATTTGCTAAAGTTGAATTCTCTTTTTTTCAAGCAAAAGAACCACCTAGTGTTTTTATCTTCCCTGGTGTTTCCAAGGAAAACACTATTAGCTTTCTAGGCATACAGTTCCTGGCTATTGGAATATATACACTTAGGGAACAATGTAATTTTAAGAACAATCTGCTGAAGCAGTATTTTACTTTTTAAGATATTTTATTTATCTACTTGCTTTAAGAAGGAAAAGTGTTTCAAATCGCAATTTTGCCCTCCTTTATCCTTATTCAACAGCATGGATCTTTGAGTGCATGGGCAAATGGTTAAACTGAATGTGGCACATGTTTCCCCAGTATCAATATCCCCACAATCTAAACTGTGGAATTACTATTTCCCCAAAGAGAAACTTTTTGGGATTTGCAACTCATCTCAAAACCTCAGGAAAACGAAATCAGCAGAATTTCCCTAATTCAATGGAATTCCAATTGTGTTCTATGACCCTTCAAATACTCATGAAAACAGACTTGTTTTCACTAGAACAGCTGTGACTGAAAATCTGGGGTAAAACCTATAAGAAATGGCAATATACATGAATGTTCCTTTCCACAGCAGCCACAAGCAAACAAGGAGTGGCACTCGTTGGCACAGCCTCTTGCCCACATACAGGAGAGTGGCCAAGGCAGTGCCAGCCGTCTCAGAGATGGGCAAGGACAAGAAAGGGTTTGAAGCTGTGCCAAGAGAGGTGTACACTGGACATTAGGAAGAACTGCTGCCCAGAAAGGGGCATGAGATATGGGAATGGTGTGCCCCAGGGGCACTGGTGCAGTCACCGTTGCAGTAGGTGTTCAAGGTAAGCCTGGCCATAGCACTCCAGGCTCAGATCTGCTTGCCGTGGTAACCATGGATCACAGGCTGGAGTTGATCTCTCAGAACTCTTCCAAGCCAGTGCTTGGATTCTGTGACATCACAGCCTCTGGGGCAGCATGGTGCCTGGAAACTGTCCCCAGCCACCGCCGTGCCCCACAGCCTGGGCATACCTTGGCAAGGACAGACGTCCGAGCGGGTGTGCTGGTGGCAGCTTCCCCAGAGCACCATGGCCGACCCTGTTCCATGGCTTGTCAACATTTACCTGCTGCTGCTCCTGGGCCATCGTCCCGACCCAACTATCCATCGTGGGTCGGGCACGGTCCTGTATGTGCAGGAGCTGGAGCAGCAGAACAGGGACCCTGAGCCAACCACCCCGTGCATGGATATATCGTGGCAGTCCTGGACGTGCCTGTTGGTGCAGCTGCTGGCCACAGGCACTGTCCTGGGATGGCGCCGCTACCGAGGGCACTGGAGAGGCTGGAGAAGGGTGAGGGATGGGGATTCGGGCAGGAAGGATGGGCTTGGACCTCTTGGGCAGCCCTTTGGCCAAGGCCCCATGGCAGAGTGGAGCTGAGCCTCTGGCTGGGAATCAGGCCAGGGCTGAGCTCAGGGACAGCCCCAGGCAGAGGCAGCCAGAGCTCTGCTTGCTGCAGCCTGGCCAGGCCTGGCTCTCTTGCTCAGAGGCCAAAGGCAGCCCAGAGAGGGGCCCTGCTCTGCCCCTCTGCCCCTTCCATCGGGATCCCTGTGCTTTGCCTTGCAGAATCGGCGCCAGAGGCCCCGCAGCAGCAGCCCAGGACAAGGCTGTCCCACAGAGCTGATCCAGCTGCTGAGGAACAACCACACCCTGCTGCAGCAGTGCCTGCAACGCTGCTCCCAGCAGAGGGCCCAGAACAGCAGAGCAGCGCAGGGGGTCAGCTGCAGCAGGAGGAGCAGAAGAACCCAAATCTCGCCCAGCGCTGACCTCCAGCTCCAGCACCGCGTGCAGAGCACTGCAGGGAATGGGTGACCCGTGTCAGCCGGACACAGCGACATTCCCCATTGTAGACTTTAGAGACCCCCCATCCTTACCTGTAGCCACCCCCACCACCTTTTCCACCTTCCCCTTAGTGTTCCTGTTCTACATGTTCAAGTTAGGCATTAGGTTGTTACCCCATAGTCCCCCATAGTGTAGACTTTTAGAGTAGTAAAGTTAATAAAGTTCATGTTCTCTGCACATCCTGTGTTGTTTGCTTGATATTCCATCCAAGAGGGGACACAGAGGGATGGGTTTGAGCAGGAGCTCCAGACTGCCTGCAATGGAGAGCCTGAGTGCAGCAGCAGCATTTGCAGGAGTGCAAATGGAGGGCAGCTGGAAAGAAGATGGTGGGCAGTATTCTCCTGCCTCCATCTTCCAAGGAAGAGTCAAGTCAATCCCTGTCTTTGCTCTGCTCGGGGGGTCCCTAAAGGCTCCAGGAGGTGTCTGGGTGGCTCCAAAAGGGGCTTGCAGGACCCTGGGGCACCAGGGAAGGAACAGCATCATCCCAGGAATGCTGTGAGAGATTACCCAGAGCGGCCCAACCTGGGGCCCGGGCAAGGGATGGATTCAGGCAGGCAAATACATCCAGGGGCTGCCTGGGCTATGGCAGGGAGGCCCAGCCCTGTTTCATATCTTTCTGCTTTTCATTTGTATTTAGTCCTTTGTATTTATCCTCTTGACCTTCACAATGGGATTAGATGTCACTTTCTTACAAGGCAAAACCTTAGTTATTTTATTTCCACTAAACAACCATGTGTATTACCAGCTTAAATGACTTCTCTCTGACTTACTCTGCATCTTGCTCCTTTACAGCAAGATGCATCAAGCACCTCTGTTAAAGTACAGATGCCTCCCTGGAAAGAGGACAATCTTGCTATTTTCTGAAGAATCTTAACTTTGATGATGCACCAAATTTTACAAATCCTAGAGGAAAAAATCCTACAGATCAGTTTTACAGTTTCAAAAGCTGATTCCTCAACTCTTGCACACCAGTTTCCTTATTGGCAACGTTCAGCAGTGATACCAAACAAGCACAGAAAACAAATGGGAGAAGAAATGCAGACAGCCAGCAGGCGACCACCTACCAAAATACATTTTAAATGTAGTTCTAAGGTTTCTAGCAGCAAGTTTTAGGTGTAAATGGAGACATACAGTAGTACTACCTGTCAGTAGTTTTGGCATTTCATCTGAGTTTCCTCTTCATTTTTTTACTTTTCACCTAAATAAGAGAAAAAAACCCAAACAAATGCAACCTTTCTGGCAGGGAATAGATGTGGTTGGTCTTTAAGAAAGTATTTTCTTCTGCCTGTATAATAACCTGTTGGGGAAAATGTGAGCTTTCATCAAAATGTCACTGTGCTCTTGCAGTTTTTCTAACTCTGTGAGAAATAACAGTCACCTCTGTATGGCTCCTGCAGCTCACCCTGTGCCAGTGTCATTGGCCACTTATCACTCCAGGCATCACTGGGAATAATGATGGTGGAAAATGTGGAGGGAGCTGAATAAATAAATACTTGCCATTTCTCTAGCAAAAAAAACACCCAAAGCACTCCAAACAAAGCCATAAAAATAGTTGGCCTCTGAATTAGGAGGATTTAAAGTAACTATTTTATTCTGCTTTTGACTCAACATTCATCAATCTGAATTTGAATATGCATTACGTAATTAAAGGTAGATGAATGTTTATTTACTTGTGCTTACTGAAACCAGTGTTTTGCTTTAAACCTGCTTGGTATTGCCTTCATTCAGTCTTATTAGGTTATTAAATACATGGGGAAATATATTCTTTGTTTCATTAAGAAAGTATCATTAATTAGGAAAGCATAACTTCATCATAGCCACTGCTGCTACCAACATTACTTGGGTAAGTTCAAAGTACTAACACAAAAACATTATAAGAGAAGCAATGTTCAACAGAGTCTCAAAAATAAAGATATAGCTCAAAGTTTTTCAGATGTCCTACAGTTGCTAAGACATCTCCAGAAAGAGGAGTAAACTAAAAATAGCACAGGAAATTTGAAAACCATTTCTCTTTTCTTAACTTTGTTGTGGGCAACTATTAGAAAACTAATAGAGAGAATGAAATGCAGTTTTTCTACCTGAGTTGTGAGTCATCACCTCAGTTTCAATGTGATCCAATGCTCAGTGGAATCCTGGGAAGGGTCAAATCATCAATGTTAATTTTAAATTGTATCCATGAAAGTTGGCATTTTTTCCCCATTCCCCTCCCTCCCTAAAATACATCAACACCAAGTGAGAAAGGCTCAAGTTGAAATACAATTATTACAAAATTATACTTGGACATAATAACTTTGTTACAAGTTCCAGCAGAAAGAGAAAGGAGAGCAGATTCAGAGGTTATCAAACTCAATATAAAATCCAGCTTATGCTTTCTCCAAAAGCCTCATTTAATTTATCCAGGATTTTTTTAAAAATTGCACATAACAGCA
>NW_027635518.1:0-40639 GCF_903797595.1 Erithacus rubecula | reverse complement strand
AGAACCGGATTATGTCCACAAGGAGCAGTACTAATCAAAAGGGGACGGCTGCAGTACCAAGCTGTCTTTACAAGGGGGCAGCACCATGTGGGGCGGAGGACCTGCAGTACTGGGTTGTGTCCACAAGGGGGAAGCACTGCTCTGAGGGTGGTGCTGCAGTACTGGGTTGTGTCCCAAAGAAGACAGCACTGCTCGGCTGGTGGGGGGGGGACTGCAGTATCATGCTGTTCTCCCAACAAGAAAGCACTGCTCAGAAGGAGAGGCAGTACCTTGCAGTACCATGCTGTGTCCACAAGGTGGCAGCACTGTTGCAGGGTGGCTGTCAGTACCAACCTGTGCCCACAAGGGGGGTAGTACTGATCCAAGAGGAGGCACCAGCAGTACTGGGTTGTGTCCACAAGGGACTACAGTACTCAGAATGAGATGGCCCCCATTAGGGGCCAGCACATCTCAAACGGTGTTGGGGGCTCCCATATTGGGGCTGCGTCCACAAGAGGGTAGCACTGCTCCGGGAGGGGAGCTGCAGCACCATGCTCTGTCCACCAGTGGATAGTACTGCTTGGAGGGCAGTGCTGCTGATCCGGATTGTATCCACAAAAGGCCAGCACTAATAGGTACGGGGAGGCTACAGTACTCAGCTGTGCCCACAAGAGGGCAGCATTAAATGGCTAGGGGATAGTGAAGGCTGCAGTGCAGTGTTGTGTCCACAAGGGAGCAACACTGCTCACTGGTGGCAGGGGGATGGAGGGGGTGGGGGGGAACGGACAGTACCGGGCTCTGTTCACCAGGAAACTGCACTACTCCAGTTGTGTGTGGGCTGCGGTATCGCATTGTATCCACAAGGGGGCACCACTGTACGAGGAGGGGGCAGCTGCAGTAGCGGGCTGTGTTCACAGAGTTGCACCACTGCTCAGAAGGCCAGGGCTACAATACCATGATGTGTCCACAAGGGGACAGCACTGCTTGAAAAGGGCAGGGGGCTGTAGTGCCATGCTGTGTCCACAACGTGGCAGCACTGCCCGGGAGGAGGCCTGCTCTACTGGGTTGTGTCCAGAAGGGGGCAGCACTGCTTAAGGAGGAGTTGGGCTGCAGTATTTGGTTGTGTCCATAAGGGATCGGGAGGCTGCAGAGTGCAGTACCCATCTGTGTTCACAAGGAGGCAGCACTGTTCCGGGGGTGTTATTTGCAGTACCATGCTGTGTTTAAAAGAGACAGTAATGCTTGGGGAAGCGGGGGCCCTGCAGTATTTTGTTGTTTCCAAAATTGGGGAGCACTGCTCAAGGGGGCAGCTGCAGTACTGTGTTGTGTCCACAAAGGGTCAGCACTGCTGCTAGAGTGGCTGCAGTACCAGACTGTGTTCACAAGGGAGAAGCACTGCTTGGGGGTGGGCTGCAGTATTGTCATGTGTCCCCATGGGGACAGCACTGCTCAAAAGGGGTGGGGGGAGGGGAGGGGGGGCATTGTACTGGATTGGGTCCAGAAGGGGTCAGTACTGCACAGCTAAGGCATGGGCTGCAGTATCAGGTTGTGTCCACAAGAGGGCAGCACTGCTCAGAAGGTGTGGCTGCCCATGACCACAGGGACTGTGTGGGGCACCCTGGGCACAGAGCACATATGTCAGGAGCAGAGGGGAAATGGGGGGCCCTACCTGGCCAGCAGACCCATGGCATAGTGCTGGGTGTCAGCACAGAGCAGTGTGTCCCAGTCACCCTTGTGCTCCGTGGCCATCACCTGTCGTGAGTGCACCTGCAAAAGAAAATCCTCAGGAAGGCCATGGGCCACCAAGTCCCACAGCCTTGCCACAAGGTCACCTGCAGGAATAATGCCTCCGAAAAAACCTCTGGGTCAGACACGAACGAGTGTGCCGTGGGGGGCTCCTCACGGTAGCAGTCGGGAGTGTCCTGTCCTGTCACAGGCTCTGAGCACTGTGGCATGCCCATGTCATCACCATCTCCTGCGCCACCACACGTCACAAAGAGTCCTGCGATACCCTGTTCCATTCCATGCCACGGTGACCATGCTGCACCCTGTCACAAAGGGCCCTTGCACACACTGCCACCTGCCCTGCGGACACCTTGAGCCCTCCCAAAGTGGCCCAGGTTGGAAGGAATTCCTTGGCCCAAATGTCTTAAGACAGTGCAACAGGAATGTTAGGAATGGCTCAAACCATCAGCAAACACTGTCCTGCTCTGCAGGCTCAGGGCATTTAAGAATCCTCAATCCAGCTCTGTGCTGGCCCTGGCCCACAGCAGCTTCCATCAAGTGAGAGACAAATGCATATTGCCAAGAGTTGAAAGGCACCAGGCAGGTAAGATGTGAAAAGTGTGTGTAAAGGTCTTTCAATTCACAGCTCTTAAAGAGAACTTTGGGGCTCATAACTGGACAGAGATGCTTCTTCTCACACCTCTGTCCAAAGGGGGGCAACACACTCCTGCTGCAGGTGCTTGGCTTGGTCTCCTGCAGGTCCAGGCAGATGCCAAACCTGCTCTTCACAGCCTTCTCCCATTCCCTGCCCCTCTGCCAAGGGCAGTGGCCTCAAGGACTGAAAGGACCACAGAGAGACAAAAGGGGGACACTTGCACCTACCTCACTGGGAGCTCCTTGGGAAGCATTTTCCTTAGGAAGCAAGCGTCTTTTCTCCAAAGGCGTTTCCCCAGTGTGTAGCTTTCCCCAGGAACACCAATACACTCTTAAGAAGCCCTGGCAAGGCTGAATTTCTTCTGGGCCTTTCAGAACCAGGACTCCAGCTCTAGCTCATGTTCCCCCAAATGTGATTCCAGGTGGAGGTTCAGATGTGCAGCCCCAGGCCCTCTACAAACACAAGCTGCCTGCTGCCTCTTAATCTGCCTCACCTCGTGCCTGCAGTTATGGCAGCAAAAACAGGCTGTTCCTGGCCAGAGACCAGAGCCCTGCCCCAGCAGGATGCTCTTGCCAGCACCTTCCAGGACTCTATGCTGTGCACACAGCACTTTTCAAGCTCGCTCTGAACAGGCTTTGGCACACAAAGCACAACCTGGCTGGCTCTGCCATCAGCACACTGGTGCATGATGTTTCCCTTTACCACAGAAGAGCTTATCTGTTCTATCAGCTAGTGCTGTAACTTGTGCATTCTGCTCCTCACATGAATCTGCTAAAGGAGTTATGGCTGACACAGAGAGATGGGATACAATAAACATCCCTGCTGGCAAGGAACATCTTGCGGTGAGAATAACACATGGGGAAATAAGCTGGAATTTCTGACTGACACTTCACTTTACTCTAAAAGCTACAGAAACTTTCTCGGAGGCAGAAGTCTCCTACACACACCCTGGAAATGTGTAGGACTTCTACAGGCTGAGGTCACAGCAGGCTCTGAGGTCACAGAAGTCCCAGAGCCCCGAGGTTGCACAGCACCACAGCCACTGACCAGTCAGCCCTTGACCACAACTATTGTGGCAGTGGCAGTGGAAGACAGTACTCCACCCCTCTGAATATAGAGCATGGGGCCGGATGGTAGACAAGAAATGGCACACCATAAATGTAGAATCTTGTGTTGCCCTAAAACAATTCCTTTGTGAAAGCAATACCATTGATGCCCAAAATATTTGCCTAGATACTGAACAAGATGTATGTCACTTTGAGATCCAACCAGACATCATTCAAAAGACTGTGCTCGTATATATTGGCCAAGACTGCGTGTGTTTAAGAACTGCCTGTGCTTCAGTGGAGAGCAGAAAATGAAAACAGATATTTGCCTGTTAAAATCCAATCCAATTTTTGTATTTGTAATTTTGTTAATATTGTTGTGCGTGATTATATATAGTCAGTACCAGTTGTATCCCACCAGCTGATAAAGGTCAACCTTACTACACACCACCATCTATCACCTACACCCATTGGCATGAACCTTACACTGGTAGAACAGTTAATGAAACATCCAGATCTAGATGAAATCTTAAAGGAAATGAAAGAGAATGGAGAAAAGGTTTTAATAACTATCCACCATGATGCAAAAGAAATCAGTACCGTTTTGCAAAGAATAAAACAAGAGGTAAGCCATCACTGGTGGGATGCACACTTTGGATAGTCACCAAAGGCAACTGGTATACTTAATGCCCCAGTTCACCCCATCATTGTTTTGCTTCTTTCAGCCAGTATAAGTGTGGTTTTATCTGTTGCAGTACTCATCTGTGTGTTGGGTTGATGTGGCCAGAAATGTGTATTCTATCACCATCTGTTGAAGCTGGGTAGGGTAGTGACTGTTATCTCTGTAGCACATAGTGTCTGTTAATGGGCCATCTTTAAGACTAAGTAGAGCAATCATCTTTATCTTTTCCACAACTCATCCTTCCTCCAGGAAGATATCATCTGCTGCTGAGCCATTAAGACGCACTGTAAAACTGATAAAATTACATCATCCCACTGGGAGATGCTCCAGCCAGGGGGAGGAGCCAAGCTTTTCCTACCTAGATAAAAAACTGAGATTTTGGACACTAAGATAGCTTCTTTCCACTGGATTCCAGAGGAATGCCAGGCCTTTCCACATCATCCCTGGACCTTGAGAGGAAAACTGCACCTTCTACAGGAGCACTGCTCCAACTGAACCACATCTGCCACTGCAGAACTGTAACCACCATTTAATGGGGCTGCTACCAACACCCTGACTGACTGACAGGGTGTCAGGTTGTATTCTGACTCTGTCAGTGTTTTTGGGATTGTTCTTTGTAATACTGTGTTTCTATTTTAATTTTTCTATTAAAGAACTGTTATTCCTAATTCCCGTATCTTTGCCTGAGAGCCCCTTAATTTCAAAATTATAATAATTGGGAGAGAGAGGGTTTACATTCTCCATTTCAAAGAGAAGTTTCTGCCTTTATTGGCAGGTACCTGTCCTTCAAACCAGGACACACATCCATATCGATGTCCATATTGTTATCCATATCCATACCCATACTCATGTCCATGTCCATATCCATACCCATACCCATAACCATACCCATACCCATACCCATGTCCATGTCTATGGCCACATTCATGTCCACATCCACATCCATATCCATACCACATCCACATGCATATCCATATGCATATCCATATCCATGTCCAGGTCCATATCTATGTCCATATCCGTATCCATACCCATATTCCTGTCCCCGTCCTGATCATGTCGCCACCCATATCCCAAAATGTCTTAATAAAATGGCTTTATTTTTACCCCAATGTTGGGTGAAGGAATGAAGAAAAATGAAAGAAGATCAAGGCCAAAATAAAAGGATTTATCAGTCCATGCTGACTGAGTATGCATGTGCTTGGGTGGGTGGAAAGAACCATTTTTAGAGGCCTTTTCACTTCACTGTCTCCACAATCTTGGGGTTTTTTGCCCCAGTCCATCACTGTTTGGCTGTGGAAGATACCGGTGGAACAGAGAAAAGTCGAATCATAGAATGATTTCGGTTGGTAAAGACCTCCAAAACCATCCAGTATTCCTTGATGCTGCCAGATGAAATGATTGGATGCAAAAGGTGACATTTTCTGGGATGGAAAGTAAAATCTGCTGTCCCAAATAAATTCCTGACATCAGTCTGCATCCAAACGGATTTTTGGCCTTCTGAGTCCAGGTGCCCACAGAGAGCCAAGAAGATGTGGAGACCACCAGCCAGGTGAGTTCCCAAATGGATCACCAGGACCATGGATCACCGAGGTTCTCCCCAACAAGGGTCACTGGGGAGCATCCAATGGGGTCCTCCAGTGGGGATGGAGCTGGAGCAGCGCAGGAAGATCTTCCCGCACGCGGAGCATCCACAGGGCTTCCCTTACTCGTGACCCCATTGGTGTTGGGTCACAGCAAAGCTCTGGGAGAAGCTCTTCCCACACTGGGGACACTGTTAGGGCCTCTCCCCGGTGTGGATCCACTGGTGGGTGATGAGGGTGGAGTTTCTCTTAAATCCCTTCCCACAGTCAGGGCAGCGGAAGGGCCTCTCCTGTGTGTGAATCTGCTGATGCCCGAGCAGATGGGATCTCTTCTGAAACCTCTTCCCACACTCAGGACACTCGTAGGGCTTCTCCCCAGTGTGGATCCTATGGTGGACAATAAGGTTGCATCTCTGGCTGAAGCCCTTCCCACATTCTGAGCACTTGTAGGGGCATTCCCCAGCATTCATTGCCTGGTGCATGATCAGGCGAGAACTGTCACGGAAGCTCTTCCCACATTCCCCACACACATAGGGTCGTACCCCAGTGTGGATCATCTGGTGGTGGGTGAGTTGGGAGCGCATCCTGAAGCCCATCCCACATTCCCCATACTTGTAGGGCCATTCCCCAGTGTGGATCCTCTGGTGGTAGTGCAAACTGGAGCTCTGGTTGAAGCTCTTCCCACATTCCCCATACTTGAAGGGCCGTTCCCCAGTGTGGGTCCTCTGGTGGACATTCACACTGGAGCTGCAGCTGAAGCCCTTCCCACATTCCCCACACTCGTAGGGCCTTTCTCTGGTGTGCACTGTCTGGTGGCGGGTCAGGTCAGAGGTGTCTCTGAATCCCTTCCCACATTCCCCACACTCGTAGGGCCGTTCCCCAGTGTGCACTGCTAGGTGCCGGATCAGGTCAGAAGTGTTTCTGAATCCCTTCCCACATTCCCCACACTCATACGGACGTTCCCCGGTGTGGATCATCTGGTGGCAGTTCAAAGAGTAGCTGCTGCATAATCTCTTCCCACATTCCCCACACTCATAGGGCTGTTCCCCAGAGTGCACTGTCTGCTGCCTGATCAGATCTGAGGTGTTTCTGAATCTCTTGCCACATTCCCTACACTCGTAGGGCCGTTCCCCAGTGTGGATCTTCTGGTGCCGGACCAGGCTGGAGCTCGTGCAGAAACTCTTCCCACATTCCAAACACTGAAGGGGCTTTTTGCCATCATGAAGCTGCTCATGGACCCTCAGCTCAGAGCTCTGGCCACATCTCTGGCTGCCTGCCTGGCCCAGGTTGGGTCTTTCCTCCTCAGATCCCCATGATCTACATTTGCAGCCCCTCCTGGTGCGGGATCTTTGTGGCTTTTCCTCCCTGTTGGATTCCTGTGCTGTGGAGTCGCTCCAAATGGCCTCTTCCACGAGGTTCTGCTGCAGGGATTTGTCCTCCTTGGTCTCCATCCTCAGCTCCTGGTCTGGGGCAGGAAGGACAAGGAGAGGATGGGATTTGCCTCTGTGCCAGAGGGAAGGGGAAGGAGATGCCCCCAATCCTCCCCAGCAGAACAGAGAGGGAAAGGGGCAGTGACTTCCTCCTCACCTGCCTGGCTGTCCTGGGGCATTTTCTTCTTCCTCACAGCCTTTTCCTCCACCTGGATAAGACTTGGGAATGGAAAATCTTGGTTTGGGGGAAAAACGACATGAGTGATATGGCTTTGAAGGTCCTGATGTCTGAGTGCATCTCTAGAAATGCCCAGGTTGTCTGGTGTCCACAAAAAACTCCAAAAATCACTAAGGAGCCCAAAAACACTCTCCCAGGAGATCCCTGTTCGCACTGTCTTCACTTTGGGGTTATGGAGGTCCCTGTTCTCAGAGCTGCTGGGGGCCCGTGGCTCCTGGGGATTCCCCCTCTCCCGGCTCTTGCTCAGACACGCTGAGGGAGTTTTGTGGGTCCCAGGGCTCATCCTGTCCTGATTCTGACTCGGCTCCTCCCACTTCAGGCACTCAGGGCTTCCCCCGCTCCCTGCCAGCCCTTCCAGGCTCGGGGGGCCCGCACCCCACTCATCTCCCGGCTCCACCTTCCCTCCAGGCTGCCGGGGGTCCCCCAGCTCTGCTGTCGCCCCTCTCCCCACGCCGGGGCTCCCGCCTTTCATCCCCCGCCTCTCCCGGGGATCCCCAAAACCGATGTCCCGCCCCGCCGGGACCGGGCCATCGCCACGTGGGCCCCTCCAAATCCCCCCAAGGAGCATTTACTGCTCAGCTTTGGATTCCTGCAAGAGCCAGAAACATCCCCTCCTCACATCAATAAAACAATACCTCTCCCACGGACACCCAAATACATTTGGGACTCGATTCCCGAATCTGCGAGGCACAAACACCAACCCTCATCCCCCAAGAATCCAAAACCCAACCAGCCGTGCCGGAGCTGCCGCGATAGCCCCGGGCCGAGCTTCCCCTCCGCGCTCACCCGCGGGATGCAGGAATGCGATGCTGCCGGGGCCAGCGGAGCTGCGGGCTCAGCGGGCTCGCCCTGCAGCACCGCGATTCTCCGCCTGCGCCTGCTGATCCTCTCCTGCTCCTCCTGCTCCTGCTCCTCCCCTTCCTCTCTCCTCCCCTTCCCCTCTGCTCCTCTTCCTCCCGCTGCTCCCCCGCTCGCATCCCGGACCCCCCTTTGCCACCCCCTGTGCCCCGCGGCCGCCGCAGCAGCGGCTGTTGGGGAGGGGGCAGCACCCCCTGAGCCTGCAGGGGAGACAGAGCAACTGAGAGTTAGGAATCGAGCATCGAGAAATGCTTGGACTAGAAGGGGGCTGACAAACCTCTATGTTTGCTGGAATTTATGGTGCTTACAAGAACGGGGGAGAGCAAGGCTGCAGGATAAGATAAAGAGCTGGGGTGGGCGAACAGGATGCAAGGACAAAGGCACCACAGGATAAGGGGGATTCTCCAGATCCCTGAACCCAGGAAAACTGGTATCAAAGTCCAGAAGATGAGCAAAGGAGTAAAAAGAATATGTGCCAGGAGACAAGATGAAATGTTCAACTGAGAGGAACACTTGTTTCCTTTTTCCCAAGGAGCCGTGTGGAGCAGAAAGAGGCGTGTAGCTAATTGTAGTATGAAGCAGAGCAGGCAATGAATATGTATTAGGTGTATTGTGCAATTGTAGTTTGTAGAGAATAAAAAGAGAGGTGCAGGTCGCCAAAGGTGTGCGTGGTTTTGGAGGAGTTATCCCCCTGAGCGCTGAATAAATACATACCTACTCTTATACCTTATTTTGTGCGGTATAGAGAGTTTTTCCGCGCTTCACAGGGCTGGGCAGGGGGCTCGGGGCCCCCAGTGCAGATCCGTCCGTGCCGTCCCCCTCCCCGCGAGCCCCAGTTCCGCTCCCGGGGGTCGCTGGATGCGAGGGGGAGGCGCAGGTGGGGTGGGAGTGGGGAGCGCTGGGCGCTGCGGCTCTGCCGCTGCTACAAACACATGTTGTGGGATTGGCTTCTCCTGAATATTCAGAGAAATACTGCGCCGCCCCGGCCCCGCTGCCCCCAGAGCCCGGCCCGAAGCGACCGGCCCGGCCCGAGTTCCCCCGCCCGCCGCGGCAGCGCAGGGCCGGGCGCCCTTGGCGGCTTTCGGCTTTGGCTCTGCGCTCTGAGGGGAGGGAATTTTGTGTTTCTGCTGCGGGGCGTTTTATTTTTCGGCGCGGCAGGCGGAGTTGCGGCTATGGGCAGGAGTCTTAGGTGAGAGTGTGGTAATTGTTAGTCTCCCTTTTCCGCCACCACCAGGCCGCTTTTTCTTTTTGATTTCTGTTTTTCCTTCTGTTTTCCCCTCTCTGCCCGCGCCGCCCCTCAGACTCCCTCAGGCTCGGCGGTGGCGCGGGGCAGCACGGGAAGGGCTTTTCCCACTGGCGGCAGCCGAGCGTGAGGGCCCCGAGCGGCGGCGGGAGAGGAGGAGGCTGCGCTGGGCGAGCAGCGGGGCCGGGCACGGTGCGGCCGGGCACGGGCCCCGGGCGGCGGCGGGAGAGGAGGAGGCTGCGCTGGGCGAGCAGCGGGGCCGGGCACGGTGCGGCCGGGCACGGGCTGCGGGCGATGGCGGGGCCCTGCCCGGTGTCTCTCTGCCAAGGAGATTTCTGTGCGGGTCGCTTGGAGTTTTGTTTGATGGCGCTTTTCCCACGCCTCCCCCGCTGCTTCTCCAGCCCGGGCGAGCGGGAGCGCAGCGGGGCGAGGGAGCGATGCAGAAATGGAGGCGGCAGGCGGGGCAGGGGCACGGCGGGTTCAGAGTCCCGCACACCTGGTTTAGGGTCTCACGCTGCTGCCCGTGCAGGGACGGGGCAGGAGCTCCGGCGGCTCCTAAAGACTCCCTCCTTCCCTTGCCGGGAGCAGTGGGGCGTGCTGAGGGTGACTGAGAGGGGAGGAAGATTAAAGGCCCTTGTGATGTCGCCGTTTTTATAAGTACATATTATATTATTGGCTTTTCGCAAGTATTAAAATTAATGCTATGTGTATAATGTTGGAAAACTTTGCTGTATGAATATAGTTTCTTTTAGTTCTGCTATTACCAAAACTTTGAAATAGTAATGTGACAAATATCTATATTTCTTGGACTATGCTATCATGGTGATGTAAAAAGCTTTTGCTCACATAACTAATTCAGAGAATGGTAAAAAAAGAAGATATTCAGGAAATTCTTCACATTCTTGGATTATCCTGTCTGGATGAACACAGGGCTGATGAACACCAGAACTCCAGGGAAGAAATCTATTGATCTCTGTTATCTGGGAATGCGCTGACAAGAAAGAGCATGAGCCACAAACACAAAAAAAAAAAAAAAAAAAAAAACCAAAAAAATTAAAGTTTTAAAAACTTGATTTACGGGTTGAATAATGCATGAAAGTCTATGAATAAGCAACATGTTGATGCATTTAAAAATATTTTCTGAGTTAGTGTATGCTCTTGGCTGAATGTCAATCACCTGACCTTTATAACCTTTTGATTTATTGTTTGCCTCTTACTGTCTTTTATTAAACATTTTGAAATTTACCAGGAAAGTGAATCTTGCTTTTCACACCATGGAGTACCTGTGACTGCTCCTGACCTCTCTTTGGCAGCCCAGAGTCTTCTAGGATGTGGCTACAGAGTGCCTGTCACTGCCAGGGACCTCCTGGCTCCTTAGAAGCCCCAGAGAGCCCTGTGATGCCACCGTGGAAGCCCTGTGAGTGCAGGTGAGCTCAGGGCTCTTTAAAAAACCTGTCTCCCTCTGGGATGTGAGGATGGAGGCTTTGGGAGGGCTTTTGACCTGAGTGCTCTTTAGTAGTTCATAGAAACCTGGGATGTCACCATGGAGCCCTTGTCAGTGCCAGTGACATCAGAGTTCTTTGGCAGGGTGGAGACACGAGGGATGTCAGCACAGAGCTGCTGTCACTGCCTGTGACCTCCGTGTTCCTTAGGAGCGTGGTGGCCGCTGGCATGTCACAATGGAACCCCTCTGAGTGCCTGTGGCAAAGCACTTCTTTAGCAGCCTGGAGCCCCCTGGGATGTCCCTGTGGAATTCCTGTAACAGTGTGTGACCTCATGGTTCTTTTGCAGCCTTTGACACCCCTGGAATGTCACCCTAGAGTCCCTGTGACATCACAGCTGCTTAGCATCCTGGAGACACTTGTGATGTTGCCATTGAGATCCTGTGACAGCCTGTGAGGTCAGTGTGGGTTGGCAGATGAGAGACTGCTGCAATGTCACCATGGAGCCCTTGGGATTGCACGTGACCTCAGTGTTCTTTGGGATCACAGAGACCACTGGGATGTAACCACGGAACCTCGGTGAGTGCCTGTGCCTAATGGGCTCCTTGGCATGTAGAGACACATCTGTTGTCCTCTGGTGAGTGCTTGGGAGCTCACAAGTCTTTGGAGGGTGAAAGAGGTCTGGCATGTCACCATGGAGTCACTGGCCTCATGGGACCTCAGTGCTCTTTAGCAGCCCAGAGAGACTTGAGATGTCACCATGGGCACCCTGTGCCTGTTTGTGATCTGTCTCCTTTTGAACAGGCAGGAGACAGCTCTGATGCCACCATGGACTGCAGTGGGTGCTGGTGGTTCAGGGAGGTGAGGGCAGGGGAAGGAACATGTGGCAGGTGTCGCTGGGAGCCGCTCTGGCACTCAGTCAGCAGGGACAGCACCAGAGCCCAGGCCTGGGAAACTCTTGTGTCCCCCACAGGCCAAGTCTTGTGGGACCGGGGGGTTTCTGGACGGTCACTGGACAGACTCAGGAGATGATTATTTTCTGTTCTTCAGGGTTGTATTTTATTATAGGGCGTGGGTATATGAGAGAGCTTAGAGAAAAGTTAGAGATTAGAGGTAATAAGAGCGAGGAGGAGGAGAGGAGGAGCGGGGAGAGAAGAGAGGAAGAAGAAGAAGAGACAAAAGCATAGAGAAGAGAGAGAAGCAGGAGAGAGAGAGAGATTTTCCATTTGCAGTACAATAAGTATTATTCCATAATGAATAATCTAAATTCAAATAACCAATCTAATACAATATACTAATTTCCTAATATTTGCATGCAACCTAGAGGAACAACTAAATTACCATGTTTTATGGCTTTACCCTTATATTCAGGTCTTTCCTGCCAGGCTTGAGACAGCGTATCTGCTGCTCCTTTGGCATGTGTGGTATTTGGTTTTATCTAAACAAAGGAAGGGGCCTCAAACCTTAACATAACTAGTTTCAGCATCTATGTTAAATACTGCTAAGATCTCTATTTCATCTATTGCTTCAGAACTACTTGCTAGGCATTCCTAAGTCTTTGCTATTCCTTCACCAATATCTCCCCCATTTCATTGAACAACAAAAATATTAGAAACTATCTTGGCCATTATTTTCCTTATACACTGGAGTATGCAGGGTAAAAACACTAATAACACAACTATTAATAATAGAATAAACAAGCCTATTTTATAGAGTTCCTTTAGCCAAGAGGCAAAGCTCCAACCTTCGAACAACCTGTCTAGCCAGGTTGGATCACTTGTAGTATTTTGGTTAGCTAAATCCTTTAAATTTTGCAACTGTTTATGAATGGAAACAGAATGATCTGATAAATTCATGCAACACAATCCTTGAAAATCTTCACAGCCATGCCCATGAGCCAGTAAAAGGAAGTCAAGGGGCTGCTCTGTTTTGTAGAGTGGCATGTTTCACTGCTTCTTCATCTGTCAACAAGTCACTAATTGCAATTGATGTGGCATTTACTTCTTTACTGAGCCAACATCCCAACTGATTTAACTGTCTCAGAGCAAATGAGGTGCTCACCTGAGGTAAAAAAATGCTTGGGATAATTGTCGCACCAGAGTTCCACGGGCGAAAGTCACTTTCAAAATGATGTCCTGTGGAGGATCTGATTTTTCTATTTTTCTTTTTGACCACCTCTTTAACACTGGGGGCTGTTATGGTAAGTTGTCCAAGTGCACAGGGGTCACACTCTATATATGAAGGTATGCCCTGCCATGCTCTGTCTCCACAAATGAGCCAAATTCCCTTGGGAAATCGTATTGGAAGTTTGCTGAATCGACTTGCGTGTGGCTCAAAATCTGTGAGAAGTTTAGTTTGATTACACCAAAAAGTCACATTGCTATAAACTGGATGATATGGAGTAACATTTAAATGAGGACTGTCTCCTTCCATGAGATGAAAGACGTAACAACTGTTCATAGTTACTGAACCTAAGATTTCAAGCTCTTGGAGATCAAATTGACCAACTTTAGAATTGTCAATATAAGTTTGATATTTTTGGCTGGGATCTGGAAGAGCATGAGAATCATGGTAAGGCCAGTACCTCTCAAGAGTAACATTATCAAAACCTATTGGGAAAGGTAGTCCTACTAAACAGGTTGAAACGGGTTTTTCAGGACTTGTGTTAGATAGGCAAATGGTATCAGAGCCTGCGGACTTGGCTAAATTAACCCACATATTTGTCTTTGGTTGACTTACAGGTAAAGCTTGACTACAAAAACTAAAACAAAAGGAAAATAACATGCATTCACACAATCGATACAACTCCATTCTTTTCCTGAGCTGTTTCTGACAGGTGTAAAATAGTTCCTTGTTTTTCCATTATTAACGGGGGTGCTGTGGCATCACCTCCCCCTCTGTCTTTTATAGCGAGTGTTCCAGGGTGTGATAATAAGGCTGAACTGGAGAATTCTGGTCCCAGGTCGGGTTGCGGTGCTGTAGGCGAGAGCGTGGCTGGAGCGCGGCGGGCCGGAGGCGGGGCTGCGGTGAAGGCGGCACGGCCGGATCCGGGACCGCGGCGGCGATGGGCAGCGGCGCGGGGAACGCGGGCTGCTCGGGCGGGTCGGGGACGGGGCACCGCGACGGCAGCGCCGGCACCGGACAGCAGCTGTGCAGCGACGGCTCGGGTGGAGGGGCGAGAGAAGGCAGGCGGGCCGGCGACGCGGCTGCAGCCGCGCTCTGGACGGGACGGTGCGAGCGGCGGCTCCACGGCCAGCGCGGCTGCGGGGCCATGGCCAAGCGGAAACGCTTTGCCGCAGGCGAGCTCCGGCGGCTGGTTCACTGTCCGACAGGCTCCCCCCGGTTCGGGAAAGGGGACCGTCCCCGGGGGCGCCTGCACGGAGTGAAACGGCGCGGTCTGGCTGGCCGGGGCTGGGGATTGCAGCAGGGGTGTGTTTATCAAAGCCGTGGACACAGCAGAGTGCTGGGCATGTAACGCGCCGGGCACAATGGGCTCCACGTGCGTAATGGCGGCGGCGCCTGGCGGTGGGGGGGGCAGGGGAAGCCATGGGCAGGGGGGAGGAGGGCAGGGGCGGCGCGACGGCAGCAGCAAGCAGCGCGGTCGCGGCGGGGGCAGGGGCGGGCAGGCACGCAGGGGCGGGGTCGATACGCGGCTGCACGGGGGCTGGGAGTTGGGACAGGGACGGCTGCGGGCACCGAGGGGGCGAGGTTGGGACGCGGCGGAACGGCGGGCGGAAACGCGAGGATGGCATCCGAGGCGGCGGGATCGGGGGGATGAGGGGGGAAGCCAACGGCAGGACAAACTCAAGGGGTCCGGGAGCCACGGGAGGGGCAGAGACAGGCAGGAGGGTGGGTTGGGGGGACGGGGCCGGGGGCGGATGTGGACACCGAGGGGGCAGGCACAGGAGCGGCAGATGGCGCGGGGGAAGGGGCGGTGGGAGCAGCGGGACGGGTCACAGGATCAGGGGTAGGGGGTGCGGGGTCCGAAACGGCGGGAGGGGAGGGCGCAGTGGCAGGGGTCTGCGGGAGCGGGGATGTCGGGGCTGCGGGGTCCGGGAGGAAGATGGAAGGCTCATCGCAGCGCGAACTGGCGATCGTGGGGGTGCAGCAGCCACAGGCGGCTGGTCAAGCAGGGCGGACGCAGCGGGCTGACCCTTTCCGGCAAAGAGCTGGACCAGCGCCCTGCAGGCTGGAACCAGCTCCGCAGCTGCCATATACCGGCGGGAAATATAATTAAAAAACTTAACACCAACCATGTCCCAAAAGTTCCTAGTAAAAACTGCAGAGTAGTCTGTGTTCGGGAAATTAACTAGGGTCCATTCTAGGAGGTTTTTTAGCTCCTGATTTAGCAAATCAATGTGACTAGAGCCTAATAAATGCTTTAGTTGCTCATAAAGAGCTCTCTCGTGTGCAGAGTGAGTCTGTCCCGTTATTGGTTTAATATACTAGCCTCGGTAATCGCAGATACAGCGTCCAGTGTCCGGCCCTCCTCAGAGACGCTGGCCAGGCAGTCTCACGGCGTGGGGGGTGCTGTGCTCCCGGTCCCTTCCTCTGAGCTGTGCCTCAGGTGTCGCTGTGCAGCTGCCAAGCGCACTCGGGGACCTCCCTGTCTCCAGACTTAGAGCGATAGCCCAGGCGGGGCCAAGCAGCGCCGGATCGTGTTCTGTGCACAAGGCAAACTCCCGCTGAGCTGCGGGGAGCGCCCTGGCAGCGCCCTCGAAGAGCTCAGGCACCTCCGGCCAGCGGCAGCGTCGGAGCCCCGAGGCCATCAGGCAAATCCGGCCAGAGCTCGGCTCCCCTCACTCGGCGGTTGCCTTGATAAAATGAGTTTAAAGAACTCCGGCCCAGAACGCTGTCAAACAACGGAAAGCCGTGCTCACGAAAACTGAGGAAGTAATTAAAAGTAGGTCTAATTACTGTCCATAGAAAAACATCCCACAGCGAAGAGGGTGAAGTAGCTGGCCCTGAACACGCTGGGCGCCAAACTGTGGGACCGGGGGGTTTCTGGATGGTGGCGAGACAGACTCAGGAGCTTATTATTTGCTGTTCTTCAGGGTTGTATTTTATTATAGGGCGTGGGTATAAGAGAGAGCTTAGAGAAAAGTTAGAGATTAGAGGCAATAAGAGTGGAGAGGAGGAGCAGGGAGGGAAGAGAGGAGAAGCAGGAGCAGAGAAGAAGTAGAAGAGAGCAGGGAGAAGTAGAAGGATTTTCCATTTGCAGTACAATAAGTATTATTCCATAATGAATATTCTAAATTCCAATAACCAATCTAGTACAACGTACTAAATTCCTAGTATTTGCATGCAACCTATAGGAACAACTAAATTACCATGTTTTATGGCTTTACCCTTATCTTGAGATCTTTCCTGCCAGGCTTGGGACAGGATATCTGCTACTTCTTTGCCATGTATTGTATTTGGTTTTATCTAAAGAAAGGAAGAGGACTCAAACTTTAACATAACTATTTTCAGCATCTATGTCAAATACTGCTAACATCTCTATTTCATCTATTGTTTCAGAACTGCTTGCTAGGCATTCATAAGTCTTTGCTATTCCTTCACCAACAAGGGACAGCCCAAGAAACCGGGAATGGTACCCCAAAACACCTGGGAATGGTACCCCAAAACACCTGGGAATGGTACCTCTAAAATACAGAAATGCTCCCCAAAATTCAGAAACTTTCCCTCTGAAACCCCAGGAATGTTCCCCAAAAACCCAGGAATGGTCCCCAAAAAATCCAGGAATGGTCCTCAAGAATCTGGGAATGGTCCCATGAAAATTCCGTAATGTTCCCTCAATAATTCAGAAATATTCCTCAAAAATTCACAAACATTTCTCCCAAAAACCCAGGAATGTTCCACCAAAAAACCTGGGAATGGTCCCCCAAAAAACTTAGAAATGGTAGCTCAAAACTTCTGGCATGGTACTGTTAAAAATGTGATTCGTGCTAATTAAATTGTAACTATATTAGCAAAATTGTTGCTTAATACTCAATAGAAAAATTGTATTTAATTGTTATAAAGCAAAAAGGATAAAGGAAATGGTTAAACAAAGCAGATGGAATCATCCTCCAGTTGTTTGGTGGGAGTGAGGATAGTAAGGATATAGGTCTAAGAACAGCAACTAGAAATAAAACTTTGGACCCTGAATTGAGCCAAATTGGGATCATTCCAGGCACTGGACACTGGACTCAGGCCTGTTGTGGGAACATATATTTAATGATATAACCCTAATCTCAGTGCGCCTGCGCTCCCTGCGAGGTCACACAGCGAACACTGAGGAAGACCCAGAGCCTTCATCGGAAACAAGACTCACCTTCAAGGAGTCCATGAGGAGCCTGTGTTGGGGATGGACCTCAGTAAGACCCATTAATGCTTTGAGACACTTTGGGTTTCTCTTCTTCTGACTGGGGCTCCTGGAAAGGTTTGTGCAATCTCTTCTCAGGCCCTGAGGTTCAAGGGCTCAGCACCAAATGCACCACGGGGCTCACTGGGATCAAGTCAGTCCTGACAAACCATGGCTCTTGATTGCAGCATTCTTTGATTGGTATTGATCCAGGGTCTCTCCTCAGGAGATATGGCCTGCTCAGAGAAGCTCTACCTTGAGGTCTGATCCAGTGTGGACAACCTTGCTCCACATTGCCCAACCCCATCCCGTCTGTCCTCAATCATCTGGGATCTGCTTTGCTTGGAGATCTGGCAGCATTCAGGGAAACAGGGGTTTTCTTCCTTTTCTCTTTTTGAAGCAATCTAAAACTCCTGAGTTTCCCCATTACAAATGTTGCCATTTGATATAATAAATTGTAT
Organism: Erithacus rubecula; assembly: GCF_903797595.1. Classification (NCBI taxonomy): domain Eukaryota; kingdom Metazoa; phylum Chordata; class Aves; order Passeriformes; family Muscicapidae; genus Erithacus; species Erithacus rubecula. Next base: position 22,951 of record NW_027635518.1, on the reverse strand, counting down.
TAAAGTAATAATTAACCTTAGTAATCGACATTAGTTGACATTAGTAGTAGTTATGCTAAGGCTTGGTAGGCCGCATGTAACCGGCAGATGAACTTTATAGCAAATTTTGTAATGCAAGCAGTATAGTTGTGAAATAATTACTTATCTTAAGGAGTGTATCCATTTATCTAGAGAATGTACCTTTTGGCAAAATCTTAAATGTCAGAGAGATTATGGTACCAGGTATCAAAAATGTGGTAAGAATCTGTTAAGATGAAGAAATCGTGTCAAGAAGCATATAAAAACCCTGTGAATTTTCTGTCAAATGGGGCTCTGTCTTTGGACGCTAGTCCACGGGCTCCCGGGCCCTCAATAAAGCACCGCATAAACGACTTCGGTTGTTTGTGTTTTCTTCGGATCGGGCAACAGTTTTCTGGCGACCGCGGCAGGACTCCGAAGGTGGCTGGGGCGGTTCGCGTTCTGATCCACTCCACGCCGGCACCGAGTGATTCTCGGGGAGTCATCGGTTCGTGCCCGACCCCCGCGCCTGGCGGACGACTGCAAAAGGTAAGCCCGAAGGTGCTTTATTTTCTGGTTCTGGTTTTGGGTGCCTGCTCATAAGACGAGGCGGCGATCCTCGCAGGGTTGGGCTAAGACGTCTGGTTGGTCTGGAAAGCCTAGGCGCCGGCTGTCAGATGCGGCGAAAGCTGCGCAGGTCCGGCACTTGCCCCTCGCGGCATCGAGAAGCGGCAAGTTGGATTGGTCTGGTATTTATTCTGGTATTTGTTTATTTCTGTCGTGTGCGTGTGAGTATGTGGTATGCTTGATTCTGTTACACTGTCAATATTAATTGTGGTTATTATCTCCTTGTACGTTGCTGCATATTGGTTGTTGCAGTCGGTTGTCGAGTTGTACAGTTGTAAGTGAAACTGGTTTAAAATGCCATTTAAAGCACTTAAGTCTATGGTTCAGTACTCTAAGGGTATGCCTGGAAATACACCGTTAGGATGTTTGTTGAAGAGGTGGAAAAGTGGGGGGTTTTCGCAAGAGATGAGTAAGGGTAAAATGATTGATTATTGTAATCATTTGTGGCCAGAATATGACCGAGAGGGGCCGGCATGGCCAGAAAATGGTACTGTGGATTATGATACTCTGAATTCGTTAATGCAGTATTTAAGGGAAAATGAAAAATGGGATGAGATACAGTATTTAGATTTGTTTTATTTGTTGCGCCGCAAAAAGGAGTGGCAGACTGAATGTGGAATAATGGTGTTGGAAATGAAAGAACCTGAGTGTGGGGGTTGTAAAGGAAAATCTAAGTGTGTTCGGTGCTTAGCCTTAACCTCTCGACCAGAGGAGGATTTGTCTCTAATGATAACACCCAATGCGCCTGCTGCTTTGTCCCCTCCTGCTACCTCACCCCCTCCGGCTGTCTCACCCCTCCCCTCTGTTTCACCCCATTCCTCTCTGTATCCACCGTTACCGGAGAGCAGTGAGGAGGAGGAGGAAGAGGAGGAGGAGGAAGAGGAGGAGGTGGCAAAAGTGGCAGCAGTGCCAGGGAATGTTAAAAAGGTTGTTGTGCGTTCCCTGACCCCTTCCCCTGCTTCTCCTCAAAATCGGCGAAATACCCCGCTCACGGCTCGAACTAGACAGGGACGTAAGAATTATGGGGAACCCCGGCTCATTGCCCCTTTAAGGGAAGCTATGGGACCCCAAGGAGAAAGGGTGCTTGTGAAAGTACCTTTCTACCCAGGAGATCTGGTGATTTGGAAGCAGTCAGCAGGCAGTTACCGTGAGAATCCTGAAAAAGTGGCACGGGTGGTCAGGATGATTATTAAAACTCAGAATCCAGACTGGAATGACATGCAAGTTTCGTTAGATACCTTAATGGATTCCACCGAAAAGGAAATGGTATTGCGGGCAATGAAGGAGCGTGCTCGGGAAATGATCAGGTTGCGTTCAGACAGGAGAACCGTGAGTGACTTGGTACCGAGTGATGATCCTGACTGGGATCCGAACAGTGGTGGAGGATGGGAATCTATTAGGGAGTATCAGGAATTGTTAGTAGAAGGAATTAGGACTGGAATGCCTAAAACGTTAAACTGGTCAAAACTGTACACAGTTAGACAAGATAAGAATGAATCACCCTCGGCGTTTCTGGAGCGACTTAAGGAAACTGCCAGACGCTTCACTGATCTGGAAATTGATAGTGAAGCAGGGAAGTTGCAGCTTGCTCTAATCTTTTTGGGTCAGTCACAAGAAGATATACGAAAGAAACTGCAGAAATTAGAGGGACATGATACTCGGGATTTGGATAAAATGCTGGAAATAGCTTGGAAGGTTTACAACAATAGGGACAAAGAAGTTAATAAAAGGCAACAAGCGAGCCTCTTTGCAGCGCTGCAACAAGTAAATGCTGGCAGAGGGAGGGGCAGAGGTGGTTATGGCCGAGGGCGAGGGCAAGGAAGAGCAGGGTTTCAGAATGTAGGAACAGGAGGAAGAGGGATGGTTCCCCCAGGATATCAGCAAGGAGGTCTTGCTCCTAATCAGTGTGCTTTTTGCCGACAAATAGGACACTGGAAAAATGAGTGCCCTGTGAAGGCTGGGTTAGGAGGAGTATCCGGACTGGCCATGAACAATTCAGGGGGCTACCCAATGAACCCAGAAGGGGTCGCCAAGCATTGGTGTTGGGCAATTACCAGAATCAAAGCTGACTAGAAAAGGATTTAAAGGTAAGGATAGACATTGAAGGACAAGAACAAGAATTCATTGTGGATACCGGAGCAACATATTCTGTTTTAAACAAACGATTAGGGCCAATTAGTGACACCACTATCCAAATAGTAGGAGCCACCGGACGGCTAGAGGAAAGACCTTTCCTGCAACCATTAAATTTAAAATTAGGGGGAAAAGAGTTGGATCACCAATTTTTGTACATGCCAAATTGTCCAAAGCCCTTGCTGGGCAGAGATTTACTGTCGTTACTAAATGTGAAAATAATTTTTGAAAAAGGAAGAGTTAAATTGGAATTCCCTGAGGAAGAGATTGCTAAATTATTTACCATAAGGGAAATTGATCCTTCTCCCATTCCCATTGAAGTAGATCAAGCTGTAGTACCTTGGGTATGGGAAACAGGGAACCCTGGAAAATCAAAGGCTGCCCAGCCAGTAGTAGTAGAATTAAAGGAAGGAGCTCAGCCAGTCAGAATAAAACAATACCCGATTAAATTAGAAGCTAAGAAGGGTGTTGCTCCTTTAATAACTCAGTTTTTGGCACAAGGCATTCTGCAGGAATGTGCATCAGAATTTAATACTCCTATTTTTCCGGTAAAGAAACCAAATGGTGAGTATCGATTAGTGCAGGATCTAAGGGCAATCAATAATATTACCAAAGACATTCACCCAGTGGTTGCCAATCCATATACTTTATTAACATCTGTGTCAGAAAAATTTAAATGGTTTTCTGTTATCGATTTGAAAGATGCTTTCTTCTGCATCCCTCTGGCATTCGAAAGTAGAAAATATTTTGCATTTGAGTGGGAAAGTCCTGACACTGGAAGAAAAAGACAGCTCACCTGGTCCCGGCTGCCTCAAGGTTTCAAAAATAGTCCTATGATATTTGGAAATCAATTGGCAAAGGAATTAGAAGAGTGGAAGACTGCTGAGGTAAGAGAGTCACCATTCTCTTGTCATTCTCCAGTATGTAGATGATATTTTTCTAGCAGCAGAAGAAAAGGAAACGTGTCTAAAATTGACTATTGCATTGTTAAATATGCTGGGTCAGGGTGGCTACCGGGTGTCAAGGAAAAAGGCACAGTTGATAAAAGAAAGTGTGATTTTTCTTGGATGCAAAATCATGCAAGGACAAAGGAGGCTGGGAGTCAATCGAATAGAAGCAATATGTGCCATACCCCTTCCAAGAAACCATCAAGAGCTTAGGTCCTTTTTAGGAATGGTGGGATGGTGCAGACTGTGGATTTTGAATTTTGGACTCTTAGCTAAGCCCTTGTATGAGGCCCTGAAAGAACCACAGTTACACTGGGATCAACAAAGGAAAAAGGCCTTTGAGGACTTAAAACAGGCCTTGAAGGAGGCCCCTGCATTAGGCCTCCCAGATCTAAACAAAGATTTCCAGTTATATGTGAATGAAAGGCAGAAGTTAGCACTCGGAGTGCTGACTCAGAGACTCGGATCCTGGAAACGCCCGGTAGGGTATTTTTCAAAACAACTGGATCCAGTCAGTGCTGGATGGCCGTCATGCTTGCGGGCAGTTACAGCCACAGTGATCCTCATCCAGGAAGCCAGAAAATTGACTTTGGGAAGAAAATTAGAGGTATTTGTGCCTCACATGGTACTGGCAGTTCTGGAGCAAAAGGGGGGTCATTGGCTTTCGTCCAGCAGGATGCTACAATACCAAGCAATCCTGAGAGAACAGGATGATGTGGAACTGAAAATGACTAATCATGTTAACCCAGCAGAATTTCTCCGCAGCGAGCAAGAGGAAGGGAAATTGGTGCATGATTGCATGGAAGTGATTGAGCAAGTACATGCAAGCAGAATCGATTTAAAGGATACTCCAATGGAAAACCCGGATTGGGAACTGTTTACTGATGGATCCAGTTTTGTGGAAAATGGAACCAGGTATGCAGGGTATGCTGTAACAACAGTAAAAACAGTGGTAGAAGCAAAAGCCCTGACTCCCGGAACCTCAGCCCAACGAGCAGAAATTATCGCATTGACGAGAGCTTTGGAACTAAGTTCGGAGAAAAAGGTAAACATATGGACTGATTCTAAATATGCTTTCGGAGTTGTACACATTCATGGAGCTCTGTGGAAAGAACGAGGGTTATTGAACTCTCAAGGAGTTACTATTAAATATAAAACTGAGATTCTTGCTCTATTAAATGCGGTTCACCAACCTGCGAAGGTAGCTGTGATGCATGTTAGAGGACACCAGAAGGAAGACGGAAGAATCTACGAAGGAAACCGGATGGCAGATAGGATGGCTCGGGAAGTAGCCAGAGAAGTATGGACTCAAATGGCTTTGGTACCAACTAAGGTGAGCCCAGTAACTCCACATTTATTACAGGAACCTAAGTACTCCCCGGATGACGAAAAACTGGCATCACTGCTGCTGGCTCAGAAGAATGAAGTCGGATGGTATGTAACCGCAATGGGACAAGTTGTAGTGCCTGCCAGAATCATGAAAGCTATTCTGGAAACAGAACATAATAAATGCCACTGGGGAGCAGAGGCCTTGGTAAAATTTCTGAAAAGAGAAGTAATTTCTAACCAGATGTTAACATTGGCAAAAAGGGTGAATGCTATGTGTCCAACTTGTTTGAAAAATAACCCAGTAGTTAGAAAACAAATCCAGCTGGGGAAATTACAAATGGGACCAGAACCAGGAGATTACTGGCAAGTAGATTTTTCAGAATTACCAAAGGCACAGAACTATAAGTATCTTTTAGTGTATGTGTGCACTTTTTCAGGCTGGCCGGAGGCTTTCCCTTGCCGAACAAATCAAGCAAAAGAAGTAGTTAAAACACTGTTGAAGGAAATCATTCCTAGATTTGGGGTGCCGTTAGGATTGTCATCAGATAGAGGCCCACATTTTATAGCCGGAATAGTACAAGAGGTGGCTAGGATGCTAGACATATCTTGGGACTTACACACCCCGTGGCGACCACAATCGAGTGGCCAGGTGGAGCGGATGAATCAAACAATCAAAGGGCAAATTAAGAAAATTTGCCAAGAGGCAAAAATACAGTGGCCACAGGCATTGCCATTAGCACTGCTCCGGATCAGAATTAAACCCAGGGAGCGGTTGGGAGTTAGCCCATATGAAATCCTATATGGGAAACCATACCATGCTACTGTGTTAAAAGGGGACTTGCATGTGCAAGGAGATCAGACAATATTCAGTTATGTCATGTCATTAAACAAAATTCTTACTGCCTTAAGGGGAACTCTACAGTGGAACCGGCCTATGCCACTGGAAAATCCAGTGCATGACATTCAACCAGGAGACCGAGTGTACGTAAAGAATTGGTCTACCCACCCCCTGAAAGAAACATGGGATGGCCCACGCCAAGTGATCTTGACCACCTACACTGCCGTAAAGGTCGAAGGAATCGACTCATGGATCCATTACACTCGAGTCAAGAAGGTCCCTGTACAATGGGAGACTCAGCTAGTCTCTCCAACACGGATGATTTTTCGCGGAAAGTAGCATTTTTAATTATCTTGTTACTGGTGATAACAAAACCAATTCCTGCTTATGGTTCTGTTGTAGTTTCAGTTATGGAACCAGTGGTTGGTGTTATGGACGGAATGGATGTGAACCTGACCTGCTTTATAACCAATAACCAGGAAGCTGAAGTCCAGAATGTACAGGTAACCTGGAAAAAGGGTGCTGATTACCCAGAGGCAAATATCAGTACAGTTTGGGATACGGATGCACAAAGAGGAAACACCACATTGCAATTGAAGCAAGTTAAGCAACAAGATATGGAAAGGTACATGTGCATTGTACAATCTAGAAGAAGCTTCGATTACAAGCAAATTAAATTGAGAATAGTGCCCTGGAAATTAAGGAAGGACACCCCATCCCAAGAATCCGTGAAGGTGGAAGCTCCTTGGACTGTACAAAGTGTGTGGGACGGACTTCCCTTAAAGGTAAATTGTTCATTTGTGTTAAAACAAGAATGTAATCAAACATTGCAAGTTAAATGGTGGAAAGAAAACGACCAGAAGTCATGGGATAGGATAGACCAAGGAATTAGCTGGTGGGAAAAATTTGGAAAAGGCATAGGGTGGTTAAATATTAGTAACCCACAGATTGGCCCTACTGAAGGAAAATACCAGTGTTTGGTGATATGTGAACTTGATGCTGACTATGGAATAAGAATAGTAGAAACAGGACAAGGAATCAGGCCTGATCATAGAGTGTTCCCAACAGAGAAAAGACGTAGAGAGCTGAAAGATCCAGAAGTACAACAGAGTCATAAACAAGAAAATTTGGTAGTGGGGTTGATTAGAGATTTTGGGTTGGTACAAAACATATCCCGGATTACAGCCTGCTTGCCACTTCCACAAGCGGCAGGAGAACCAATCCCTTGGGGAATAATTCCCATTCCATTACCACCTAAGGCTGCTGAAAATATATCTACCGTATGTCACCTTGAAAGAAAAGAAAAGGAGATAGTGACTATCAAAAGAAATGTGTGGCACTCAGCACTGTATGCTACTAGAGATGTAGAAATCAAAACAAAGCAGCCTTACCAAGAATATAAGTGTCAAAATATAACCCAGTAACAGGTAATTTGGGACAATTGGAAAGCAGTATGGGGTCTGAGTTTATTAGAATATTATAGCTATATTGGAACAGTACACTGGTGCATACAATGGACCGGAACGAGAAATAAAACCCTGGTAGAAGTCTATAAGACAGAAACTTCTACAAGGGAAATTAAAGAAACTAAAGAAAATTGGAACTGCACCAAAGTCATTACATGTGATACCCCTGAAAATCAAATCGGTCTGGCTCCTCTTAGGGTGTTACGCAAGTGGGGATGTGAATGCAGGAAATACAATCACACAATTCTGGGAAAGGTAGCTGCACTGAGCTGGAGTAATGGAATCAAGAGAGCTGTAAGCTGCAAAGATACTACAATTAAAAGTCCAGGAAATTTAGTCTGGGTAATGGGACACGGACAATGGACCACACATATCCCTATAGATGGACCTGCGACACAAATCACTCTAGGAGTCCCTACCCTTTGCCCCCTATGGAAGCAATCAAAACTGAAATCTAACCGGAAGAAAAGGGAAGTAGATGCATTCACTGAGTTAGAGGACGAATGGCATGAGCCTGATGGTGGAGTTAAATTCGGTTGGGTTTTGGAATCACTCTTTGCACCTATAGCCGCATATAGGAACAGAGACATGTTGTACAAATTGCTAGGGCAGACTGAGAGATTAGCAGCAGCCACTAAGAAAGGATTCAAAGATATGAACTTGCAATTGCAAGCCACATCCCGAATGACTTTACAAAATAGGATGGCATTAGATATGCTCTTGTTAAAAGAACATGGGGTGTGCCAATATTTAAAAACAAAAATTGATCATTGCTGCATCCATATTCCAAACATGACTATCGAAGTAGAAAAAGATATCTCTCAATTAGCAATAGTTGAATCCAAAACAAAAGACATTGAAAAGGAAGCACAACACAATTGGATTGGAGAAATTTTTGAATCTTTAGGACTTCAGGTTTCTGGATGGGTTTCGTCCATAATACAGTACATTCTGTTAATTGCAGTCTTGTTATTAATTATCTGGTTAGTGTATAAGTGTGTTTTAGGAGTTATTGAAAAAGAAACCAGACACACCAGAAGGGTGATAAAAGCTTTGACAAGAACCAACGAGATGCACCTGTCTCCTCTGAAGTATGAAGTTGCTATCGGGCAAGAAAATCCAGCATTTGAAAAGGAATCCAGCATTTGAAAGACCCGATGATAATGAAGAATTGAGCATCCTTGCAGAAGACTGAAGAATGCTCAAAAGGGGGGAAATGTTGCCATTTGATATAATAAATTGTATTAAAGTAATAATTAACCTTAGTAATCGACATTAGTTGACATTAGTAGTAGTTATGCTAAGGCTTGGTAGGCCGCATGTAACCGGCAGATGAACTTTATAGCAAATTTTGTAATGCAAGCAGTATAGTTGTGAAATAATTACTTATCTTAAGGAGTGTATCCATTTATCTAGAGAATGTACCTTTTGGCAAAATCTTAAATGTCAGAGAGATTATGGTACCAGGTATCAAAAATGTGGTAAGAATCTGTTAAGATGAAGAAATCGTGTCAAGAAGCATATAAAAACCCTGTGAATTTTCTGTCAAATGGGGCTCTGTCTTTGGACGCTAGTCCACGGGCTCCCGGGCCCTCAATAAAGCACCGCATAAACGACTTCGGTTGTTTGTGTTTTCTTCGGATCGGGCAACACAAACAGACACACTTCTTAAGTGTGTGCCAAGGAGGTTTCTCTTTCCAAGGCAGAGCCATGCAAGATCTGTTTTAGGCCTTTGGACTCCTTGGTTCCACAAGGCCCTGTTGTGTCACCATGGACTCTGGGTTCTCTGAGGCTCTGCAGTGTCACAATGGATGTTTGGTTCCATTGAGCCCCACAGTATCACAGTGCTCTTCTTTTTCCTGTGGCAACCAGGAGCAAACCCCACTGGCAGAGCCACATGCCTGGGAAGAAAGAGGATGTGGGACATTTGGAGTGATGGTTTTTGTCTTCCTACGTCTCAGTGCTGTGGGGTGGGGCCCTGCTGTCCTGGAGATGGCTGAACAGCGGCCTGCCCATGGAAGGGGGAAGAGACAACAACCTCTGTCCATGGAACTACAACAGCAGAGAGGTCAGGCCAAAGGCTGGCTTTAAAAGTCTGTTAGCAGCAGAGGAAACATCAATGTGAGAGGAAAGATGTGTGCTAATGCCTTTACAAATCACTTCATGGGTGAAGGGATGCCTGTTAGGGTCTTTGAAATGGGTTGTAAAGTTTCTCCTGGCTTTGGGCAGCAGGTTTGTTACTGGGCCCACACAGCTTGGCTCCTGAACTAGACAAGACTCTGCACAAGGCTAAACTTCTGAACTTTGGGGGGAAATGTCAGATTCAAGGGGGAATATGGGGTACACGGGTTGGGAAGGCTGTATCTTCCGAGTACCTTGGCCAATGGGGAAGGGAAGAGGGCAAAGTGTGGCCGGGAGTTAAGGATAAAAGGAGGCTGCACTCTCTGAAGCCTTAAGAGAGAAAAATCTGTGGGTGTGTGCCCTGTAAAGATGCCACCTCCTAGGACAGTGGCTTCCTTTGGTGCACCAAATGTTTCCTCTCAACTGACATCAGGAAACAGGGATGATGAGTTTTGTTTCCCATGGAAAAGAGCCAACGTTGATATCCAGGGGCCTCTAACTGGGACTGGGCTTCCACCTGCTAAAATTTCATAGGGTGCAGGATTTCTCCCAGACCACCGAGAAGCCTGGGTGCTGTTGGAGTGCCAAATGCCTCCTCTGAACTGGCATCAGGAAACTGGGATGGTTAGATTTGTTTCACATGGAAAAGAGGCACCAGGGTCTGGTAGCTGGAACTGGGCTACCACCTTCTCAAAGTCCATATGGCGCAGGATTTCTCCCAGAGCGAAGCTGCCATATCCTCGGACCATGGCTGCCATTGGACTGTCAAATGCTTTCTCCTAAGTGACATCTGGAAACTGGGATGGTGAGATTAATGTCCTGTGGAAAATAGCCACCATTCCTATTCAGGGGCCTTAGCCAGGAGTGGCTTTCTGCCAGCTAAAATTCCATACGGCACAAGATTTCTGCCGGACCAAAGCTGCCACCACCAAGAAGCCCGGCTGCCTTTGTTGTGCCAAACGCCTCCTCTTAAGTGACATCTGGAAACGGGGATGCTGATTTTGTTTCCTGTGGATAAGATCAACCGTTCATGTGCAGAGAACACAGGCCAGCCCTGCGCTCCCCAGGCAGGGAAAGCTCCGGGATGCCCCAGAGGATGGAGCACGGCCGCTGCGGGGTGTCTGCCCGGCCCCTCTGCCCTCCTGTCCCTGGCCACGTCCACAGTGGGTGGCATGGGGCCAAGCTGCCAGCAGCCATCAGCCTTGAGGCAAGACCTTGAAGTTCACAGTGTTGTGGAACTGAAGCTTCAGCACAGAGACCTTTGCAACCTGATCTGCCCTCATTCCTCTGAGCCTCTGCACAGAACACGGCGCGGAACAGAATGGCAGGAGGGGCCTGTGTGTCCCAGGGCTCAGGATTTGCACTGCTTGAGCTCCACAGAGATGCAGGCAAAGTGAAGAAACCAAACTTTATTGATGGAAAGCAAAGCAAAGGGATGAGCTGAAGGGGAACAAAAGGAATGGGCACACTCTGAGGACTGGAGGGAGGGAGCAGGACTGCTGGGAAAGGATCGAGAGTGGCCTGGCAAGCTCTTTCTCCAGCTCCCTCCTTGCTCTTGTTGGAGGTAGAATATTCCACAGGAAAGCAACTGGTGCCACAAGGAGTGGGCAGCATCAGGCAGCTCCTGGGGGGAACCCTCAGGACTGCTGCATCCTGAGGGAACACCGTTGGCCTTGACTGTAGGCACCTTCTAAAGCTTCAAATCAGCTGCCTCAGTTTCCAGGACCTCTCTTGGCCACATCCTGATGTGTGTGCAGGACAACTGCAAGGCACTGCTGGGACCCCGCGGGACAGGGGCAGCTGTCTCGTGTGCACGTAGCACCCCGTCACGGAGCTGGGCTCATCCCAAAACCACATCAACCATCTGGTGTCAGCAGAGAGGAGCAAGGAGCACTGGGCTGGCTCCTCGCAGGGTGTCTCAGCTGGGCTTGCTCCACAACACGCCCCCGTTTGAAGGGCTGCTGATGCCCAGCTGCCAGAAATGCCGTCCTTGTTCTCTCCAAGGCACAGGAAGAGCCAATGAGCAGGATGCCTTGGGAGGCAAATCCTCCAAGCCTTTGCTGAGGCCAGGGACACAGCAAGATCAGCCAAGACTCTCCACGTTGCCTGGCCCACACAGCCCAGCTTGGTGCTGGCCCTGGCCCACAGCAGCTTTCACCAAGCGAGAGGCAAATGCATATGGCCAAGGGTTGAAAAGTTAACATATCGAAATATCCATTTATAACACTCCTGACAACTCCCAAAAACCCCAAATTGCCCCTGAATATCCTCCAAAAGTTAACTATGTTTGCTCCTGGCACGCATGAGTTGTTGAATAAGACTCTTTGGAGAGCAGGACACAGCAAAAGAGCTAAAAGAGAAATTGGGGATTTAGAACCTAATTTGTACAATTGTTTGGAATTCTGGGGTCCTCTGGCACAAATAATAGCATCAATTCTTTCCCCAGGTGTTGCTGCTGCTCAGGCATTGACTATGCTTGAGAAGCTGAGATGTTGAGTGAATGAACACCTGAATATCACTTCCACTGTTTTGAAACAAATGCTTACAGATGTAAATAGCATTAGACACCCCACACTGCAGAATAGAGCTGCTGTAGATTTTTTGCTATCAGCACATGGGCACGGGCGTGAGGATTTTGATTGGATGTGTTGTATGTATCTTTCTGACCATTCTGCATCCATTCACGAGAAGATCAAACAACTGCAAGATAACATGAGGAAGTTAACTGTGGATGATTGGGGTTTGGATAAATGGTTAGAAGAATGGGGAATACCGGGGTGTTTGAAAGATATAATCAAAGGGGTTTGGATATTTTTGTTCGTTATTAGCACATTGTTTTTTCCATTAAAAAAAATTCGTGATTCGCTTGATAAAATAAGATATAATATGACATGATATGATATATGATATGATATAGAATATCATAAAAGATAAGATAATAGAAGGATAAGATAATATAAGAATACAATAATATAGGATAAGGTAAGACAAGATAAGATAAGACAAGGATAAGATAACAAAGACGATTTGGCTGGTACAAAAAAAGAAGGGGAATTGTAGTAATGCTGAACAAGGGTGAGATGCTGGTGGACATGTCTGTACAAATCTGGGCCTTGTGTGGTGTGCACCAGCCAAAAACCATATTTAGTTGCTCTGTTTTGCTGTTCAGTTCTTTCTGCATATTTTGCTGTTTGTTCACACGCTTCTTTCACATGCCAGCTGGTTTTGTGCATTTCTTAGTTTAGACCAGTGTTTATAATAGGTGCACAGCATGAGAAAGTTTTAGGAGTTTTTTGATAACTTGTTTGAAACTTCCCAAGGCCGCTGGAACATAAACTATGCTAAATGGGGAGAGAAGAAAACACAGAACACCAAGATTAGAAGATTCAAGATAACAGGAGGTGGTGAAACTGCATGTGACCACCCATTACTGACTGTGGGGGGTTTGAATGGGTGGATCAACACCCTAAAATTACCAATTGTAGAGTGTGTCCCCACATGAGTGATGGTTCTAGAAATGGATAATTAGGGTGAATTATAAACAATAAATTGGCTTCTGCAAAATTGATCTGCTGTGCAGAAGTCCAGTTTGTTCCTGCAGGGGCTGTGCCCTATAGAGGGTGGGGTCCTGCCCTATGTAGAATGTAGAATCTGAAGAAGGAAGAGAGATGAGAGCAAGTTTTAATGTAGAAGAAAAGAATTGCTGAGCCAGTCTGACTGGGTAACTAAGAAAGCAAAGGGCAGTGAGTTGGAAGGGGCTTTTATGACTCTGAGCAAAGGATAAATCCACCTCAAACAAAAGATGTTTTTGCCAAGGAAAAGAATTTTCACAGGCAAACAAAAATACCATGTTGCAAGTAGAGAAAAGATCTCAGGATTTTCTACTGCAAGAAAAATGAAAAACAACTTCTCACTTAAACTGAAACACACTAACATTTTGTGATTGGAAAATAGTAACAAGAATATTGTAATGTCAGTAGGTATGATAGGCTACAGGTGATAGTGAAGGCATTGAGTGGTTGTCACGTCTTAGGATGCTCTGTAATGAAAATTATTTAATGCATTGTAACCAGAACTAGAGGAAGGTTTCAGAGGAACCCACAGATGTGGCTGTCAGGCTGTGGGCTGGGCTCTTGTCACCCACTGCCCGTGAATTGCTGCATCATTTGGATACAATAAACAGCATTTTAAATGATAAATAAATAACTGCATCATTTGGATATAATAAGCAGCATTTTAAAGAGCCTGCCTGGAGTTCTGTATCCCTCATTTCAGGCTCTTACCATCAGAGACTCTTACATGCAGCAGCTTGAGAGTTTTGTTAAATGAATTTCTTTTCATTTATTGCCAATTCATGCCAATTATATTTCTTTTGGATAATGCAATGATGACTAAAAATAAGCGCTGGTTCTGAAAGCAAACAAAATGAGAACACTGTGTCAAAATGCCAGAGGCTCAGTTCTAAAAACTCAGCAACAAAAAAAATGGCTTGAAGTTGTTAGTGTTGACATTTACACTTGTTTACGAAGACAGGAAAATGCCAAAGTATTTTTTACACTGCTCTATGTAGGGATTTTGCAGGTATTATATCTTTGTAAATGATTTACTGAATCCTACACAGAAATTGCAGGAAACAGAGTTCTATCTGCTCTTAAGATTCGATTGCAGGAATTGAAGGAAGTTGAAAGAAAGCTGTGAGTCAGCTGTGAAAAGTGGTGTGGAAGCAAAGGTCTTTTACATCAGCAATCCCATAACACCAAGGGCTCTGCAGTGCTTTAGTTAGACTGTGCAGATGTCAGAATATATGATTCTAATACAATTTAGCATGGCCAAAACTGAGGTGAGTCACACTGACATCCAGTCTGGTTTACTCACACTCCAATTTGAAGTTCTGTCATGGCTGTCAAAACCTTACCATTGCATTAAAGGATGCAGGTTCTTCTGCTGCATGCATTAAGGAGATGAAGAAAACAGAAACTTAAATTTGAGCAATTGCACTGTTGTCACTAAGAACAAAATGGATATAAGTAATAAAATCCTCTTAAATGCATGCTAGAGAAAATTCTTCCTGGTCAGACACACTTAGTGAACATGGCTGTGTCCTGGCAGTGTAAATACAGCCAATCATCCATTTGGGCATGCCCTTAAAAACTGCACATGGACTGCACAGTCCTGTTAGGATACCTGCATTTGTACTGCAATGTGAAATACAAGACCAGGTGCTGGGCATGGGGAAACTTGTTGCTTCCTCTGAGTGCAGTAAGGAGAGTTTTAGGGAAACTGCCATCAGGAGAAAGATGAAAGATAATTCTTCTGAATTTGATAATTATCTTGTTTTGAAAAATAACTCTTGTTTCCTGCATTTACAGTGCCTTTTGATCTTTTGGGAAACAGAAGTTGCCGATCTTACTTTCATCAAGCTTAACTTTTCAGAGTGGTCCACACAGTTCATGGTCAGTCACATGCTGCTGAAGCTCCTCTGAAGATCAGTTTTAATAAATAATTAGTATTTCAAAGACCACTGGTGTGCAATGACTACAGTACAATGACTGGAATGTGAGAGCAGTGAATTAACTTGCAGTGCTGCTGTGTTCTGCACAGCCTGGCAGCTAAAGCAGCAGTCCCTTTATTTGATATGCTCTGCCCCTCTGACCTGTCTCATAGCAGGCAAAGCACAGATTTTACTGCTGCCTGTCTGTCATTAAAGTGTGTCAGGAGCTGTTTTGCAGTTAGGGAGTGCATGAAAAATGCCACTTCAGTCAGTGCTGAGCTTCAGTGACAAAAATGCCACAAGCTGCTGTTGCTTTGAACACACAGAAACAAAGTCCTGCCAAAACACAGCAGTGGTGATTTGCTGATGCTGTGTCTGGCTCTGTTGCTGTGAAAGGTTATGGATCAGTGAAAAAACAGCAACAAGACACTCTCTTGCTTGGTGCAGAAAAGAGCAAGAAAGAGCAATTTATTGAAAGAAACCATTGCCTTAAATAAGGCAGTTCATGCAAAACAAAATACAGACAGATCATTGGTCAGAGAAGGAGACACCTCTCCTCCTTGACTTTCTCATGGACCTTGCAGGTGTTTATCTCTGTTATGATTCCTTGTCTTATGTTTACAATAGAGAAAAAGTCTCCAGCCTGGGAAAAATCCTGGCTAGAGGCTGAGAAAGTTTCATGGCCTGAGAAAAAATACTTAGAACTAGAGAAAAAGGCCTAGCTAAAATATGCCTGGGCCTCCAGCAGTGTCCACAACCGGGACTGGCACTGGCTGTGGGGATTGGTTGTGGCTTTAGATCTTCCCAGAGCAGAGCAGCTGCTGGCTGCTGTAAAGTTGTTTCTTGTCAAGGCACGTCAGGCTCCAAAGGCAAAGAGCCCAAGGTTCTCCAGTCCCTGTTCAATCTCTCTGCCATAAAGTCCCGATGGAAGCAGGAGCAGCTCTCTGCTGCAAGAGGTGGAAGCTGCTGCTGGTGCAGAGTCTCCAGAGGCAGATGCTCCCTGGCCTTTCTTCTTCTGTTCTTTTCTTCTTCCTCTTCTTCTTCTTTCGCGTGCTGGTAGTGGTGATGATGATGGTGGTGGTGGAGAAAGAGAGAGCAATGATAGAGGAGCAAGAGAGAGCGCTGGCTCCAATACAGAGATTTTTATTGACAAATTACCCAATGAGCCAAAAGCAAGAACCTGAAGCATTTCTCCTAAACTTATTAGAATCCCATAATACTAAAGTCTACATATAACTTGTGCATATGGCCTATCTATTCTATGTGAAGAATATATAAAATATTCCTACAGTCATTTTATTTTGTCTAGAACTAGGTTTTTAATGTCTCAATGCAGCCACTATTTTATAGGAGATTCCATTTTACTTTTTATGGTATTTAAAACCTATTTCTGTGTACTTCATACTAAGATTTAAACATCTACTTCATATCTATGCTACTTAATATTTCTAATTCCTTATACTAAAACTTAGACCTCCATTTCATGTCTGTGTGGTTTCCTGTATTTTAATTTTCAAAACATTTTTAATTTAATTCTTGTATACTGTTCTCTCTCAGACGGACTCAGAGAGGCTTCTCTGTTCCACTCTCCAACCAGGAATGGGGACAGGGACTGAGCGTGGGGACTGGGAAAGGGACATTGGAATGCAAATGAAAACAGAAACAGGGAATGGGAATATGGGAACAGAACAGGAAAAATGGATATAGAAATTGGGCAGAAAATAGGGGATGGAGATTTAGAATACGTCACAGGGAACAAACATAGAGATAGGGCAACAGGATTGGCAATGGGAATATGGGAAGGGGACTTGAAATATAGAAATGGAAATGTGGGAAATGGACTGGGATTGGGAATACAAGAAGGGGAACAGGACAGGGAATATGGGATTGGGAATATGTGAACGGTAACCAGGCAGAGAATACAGGACAGGGAATGATACCGGGAATGGGATCTGAACTGGGACAGGGGCAGGAGTGGTGTGAGATGGGAATGGGCTGAGGGCAAGGGCAGTGACAGTGGGGAGAGGAGAATCCCAAACAGGGGACAGCGGGAGCTGGGTCAGGGGGAAACGGGGAGGGTGTCAGGGCAGGGGGTCCTTGATGAGCTGCCCCAGAACCTCCGTCAGCATCTCCCAGTGCAGCCAGAGCCACTGGGCCTGGGGTGCCTGAGCAACCCCCAAGGAAACCTGAAGTCCCTGGAATGCAGGGTCCCCCACATCCTCTGGAAGATCCCCCTGTGCCTGTAGGCATGTCTTAGTTCAATGTCTTCATTTTTACCCCGGTACTGGTTTACTGGGAAAGACAAAGAGAAACGTAAAGAAAATCCAGGTCACAGGGAGCCAGCACGAAGCTTTTCCTGCACTCAGGGCACTCATAGGGCTTCTCTCAGTGGAGACTCCGTTGGTGTTTGGTCAAGGCAGAGCTCTGTGAGAAGCTCTTCCCACACTCAGGACACTCATAGGGTCTCTCCCCAGTGTGGATGCGCCGGTGGGTGATGAGGTGGGAGTTTGTCTTGAATCCCTTCCCACAGTCGCGGCAGCAGAAGGGCCTCTCATCCCAGTGAGTGCGATAGTGCTTCAGAAGGCTGGACCTGCTTTCAAACCTCTTCCTGCATTTATCACACTCGTAGGGTCTCTCCCCTGTGTGGATGAGTCGGTGCCTGACGAGGTTGGAGTTTTGATTGAAGCTCTTTCCACACTTGAGGCAGCAGAAGGTCCTCTCCCCTGTGTGAATGTGATAGTGCTGGAGGAGACTGGAGCTGGTGTGAAACCTCTTCCTGCATTTATCACACTCGTAGGGCCTCTCCCCAGTGTGGAACCTCTGGTGCACAGTCAGGTTTGATCTGCGGCTGAATCTCTTCCCACACTCCTCACACTCGTAGGGCTTCTCCCCGGTGTGGCTCCTCTGGTGCACAGTCAGGTTTGAGCTCTGGTTGAATCTCTTCCCACAATCCCTACACTCGAAGGGACGTTCCCCCGTGTGGATTCTCCGGTGTCTGATCATCTCTGATCTCCACCTGAAGCCCTGCCCACATTCCAAGCACTTGTGGGGCTTCTCCCCATGGTGAAGCTGCTCACGCAGCCCCAGCTCCGAGCTCCGGCCGCCTCCCCGGCCCGGGCTGGCTCTTTCCTGCTGGGATCCCCGGGCTGTGCGTTTGCAGCCGCTCCTGCTGCGGGATCTGCGGGGCTTTTCCTCCCCGTTGCATTCCTGCGCCGTGGAGCCGCTGCAAACAGCCTCTTGCCCGAGGCTGTACCGCGGGGATTTGTCCTCCCTGCTGTCCGTGCTCAGCTCCTTGTCTGGGGAGGAAGGACAAGGACAGGATGGGATTTGCCTCCGTGCCAGAGGCAAGAGCAAGGAGATCCACGCAGGGCTGTGCTGCAGCCGGGGCCGTGCTGGGCTGGGAGATGGAGCAGGACACAGGGGGAAAGGGGCACTGACTTCCTCCTCACCTGCCTGGGGCTCCCGGGCCATCAACCTCGTCCTCATGGCCTCCTCCTCCTCAAGGCAGCCAAAGTTTTGGGAAATCCTGGTTTCCGGGGAAAACAAGGTCTGAGCGCGTTGAGTTTGATGGTGGCGCTGCCCAAGGGCAGCTGGAGCAGTCAGCGCCCCTTGCAGCCTCGGGGGCCCGGAGCCCGCTCAGCACCAACCTCCCGCACCCCTCCAGGCTGCCGGGGGTCCCCCGGCTCCGGGATCGCCCCTCCCCGCCGATACCGGGCCATCGCCACGGAGGAACCGCCAGGATTCCGCCAGGGCCATTTCCGGCTCGGCTTTGGGTTCCTCCAAGATCCAAACATCTCCTGAAACTAAAAATAAAACCCTCCCGGAGCCCCTCAAGATGGATTTGGGGCGAGCTCCCTCTCCCCGCTCACCTGCGGGATTTTGGGTGGCGATGCTGCCGGACCCAGGAGAGCTGCGACCTCAGCGAGCAGAAGGGAGAAGTGCGTGGTTCGAAAATCGCTCCTCCTTTTCCTGCCGCTCCTCCTGTGTCCCTCCTCTTCCTCCCGCTGCCTCTCTTCCTCCTCTTTTCGCTCCTCGTCTTCCTCCCGCTCCTCCTCCGCTCCCAGCGCAGCCAGAGCCGCTGGAACTGGGGTGCCCAACGCCCTGAGAAACCCCCAGGTCCCTCCCAGGACCCCTCAAATCCCTGCAACCGAGCGTCCCCCGCATCCCCTGGAAGATCCCCCCGTGTCCCCTAGCAGGTCGTTATTTAACATCTCTATTTTTACCCTGGTTTTGGGTGTTTGGGAAGGACAAAGAGAAATGCAAAGAAAATCCAGGCCACGGGGAGGATGTGCAGCCCCCAGCCAGGTGTCTTCCCAACAGGGATCAGCAGCACCAGGGCTCAGGGGAGCTCTGCCCACCGGGGGTCCCTGGGGATCATCCAGCGCGGATCCTGCCATGGGGATGGAGCTGCAGCAGGGCACTGTCTTGGTTTGACAGACAGGTGTCTGCTGAGGAGCTCTGGAGCTTCTCTTGAAACGGAAAATGTAAAACTCCCTCCTGGAAATTAATATGACTTGGAAATTAAGGAGCTCTCTGGCAAAGATAGTGATTTAGAATAGCAGTTTTTACTGGGAAAATGAAAAATAAAAGTATAGTAATATCAAGACCAAAACACTGGCAAGGTCAGAATGCAGCCTGTAACCTGTTGCTCAGGGTGTGGTTACAGTCTGAATAATGGTACCTGTAGTTTTCCTGGAGGGACAGATGTGGTTTTGTTGAAGCAATGATTTTGGAGAAGGGTGTAGTTACTTTTTTAACATCTAGTGGTGATGAAGGTAGGCCTAGTCTTCTTTTGGGAATTTAGTGAGAAAGGTTGCTCTGATGTTCCAAATTTAAAATTTTATTTAGGTAGGAAATACTTGGCTTTTCTCCTTGGGTGGGGCATCTCCCATAATGTATAACTCCTTGTGGGGAGGAGTTGTGAGGGATGGGTCATGGAAGAGATAAGGAGCCCTGCTCCACCTGGTTTCAGCAGTGGGGATAGAATGTATACTTCTGCTTGCATCTTGCATTGCAACTTAAGACATGATCTATCCTTATTCTTTAACCATCTGCATCCTACCTTAATTAATACCTTCTTTCAACTCTGCTATATATTTTTATTCACAGTGAAAATGAAACACGTTCTGATTAAGATTAGGTTTTTCTGTGGTCTCAATGGGTTTCTTTATCTTTCTGCATTAGGCTACTAAGGGGGAACTGGGTTTTTTGAGCAAAACAGCTGTACCGATTAGTTTGCCTTTGCTTGAGGTGGGCCTAATCTAAACAATTTTAAAATACCTTCTATGTGTACTACAGTATCCCATCCACTGTGTGCAAGGCTTCAGGAACTTGGCAGGACCTGCTTGAGTGATGGACTCTCAGGTGTTGACTATTGAGGTGGGTTTGTTAAGTTATTTCTCAATTTGGATGTTTCCCTGCCAAGTGCCTTTAGGGTAATTTTAAGTAGTCTGTTGTACAGTTCAACTTTGCTGGCAGCTGGTGTGTGATAAGGGATATGATCTATTTATTCATTATCCTGGTTTTTGGCTGGGGTGTTTCTAAGGCTGTTCTTGAAATGGGTCCTGTTGTCTGACGATTCTCTCAGGGGTGCTGTGTCTTTATAGGACTTGCATTTTTGGGCTTCAGACGGTGTTTTGAGTAGTAGTGTGAGGTACAAGGTGGGTTTCTAATGATCTAGTGGTGGCTTCTACAATTGTGCTCACGTAGCACTTGCCTTGGGGGGTTTGAGGCAGTGTGATGTAGTTCATTTGCTGGGCTTCTTATACTTATATTTGGAATACTGCCCCCCATATTAGAGAGGCTTTATCAGATTGGCTTGCTTGATTTTAGCACGTCTTACAGTTACAGATGACTTGAGAAATGCAATTTATAGTTAAATCTGCTTTTCAGTTTTGTGCCTACTTATAGGTGGCATTTTTGCCTTGATAGCTTGAGGCAGTGTAGGCCTATTGAGCTAGGAACAACTCTCTCTATGTTGCTAATTTAAAATTATTGGGCCATCTTAATTTGCAGCTTGATCTACTTGTCCTTGTTTTAGTGTTCTTATTAGCCTGACTTTTGGGGACGTGGCTGTCTCATGATGGACTTTACAGATAGTTTGTCTGAGTGGCAATGTTTTTGCACTCATCAGCAGCCTCAATTGGTTTTCCTTTATGTTGCTAGTGGCCTTTTTTACCTTCTAGCTAACTGCACAGAGCATTGGTTACTATTTATGATTCAGTATAAAGGTAGAGCTGTGTCCAGTTCTCTCTTTCAGCAGTGTCCAGGGCCAGCTGAATGGCGTTGAGTTTCAGCAAGTGCACTTGATTCACATTCTCCTTCAGTAGCTTGTGTGTGACTCGTCGTGTGGGCTCCCTGCGGCCACTTTCCACTTCTGGTTCATCTCAACATGAGACAGAAACTGTCAGTGACAAGAGCACAGCGTGTTCTTGTGCTGGTAGTTGGTGTATGGTGGAGCTTTTAGCCTGGGTTACTGTTTCTGTCCTTTTTGTTAGTGAGACTAAAGTTTTTATCTTGTGTCCGGTTTTAACTGTTTTTAAAATTTCAGGGTGATTGTGTTTCTAATCCGGCCGTGCTGTGTGATGAGAGCAATCCATGGGCTCCATGTGGTGTGGGTGGCGTGGTGGGTAGAGGAGCCTTCTTTAAACATCCACCCCAGCACAGGAGTCAGGGTGCCAGGAGGAGTTGTACTTTGTGATAATTTCTTTGAGGTGGCTTCAACTTTTTTATAGGCGGATAAAGATTTGTTGGGTTTTGGGTTTTTTGGTGAGTGTAGTTGCTTCAGACTTTCTGTAACTTTGACTCTAGAATTCTGTGCTCGGCCTCGAGTCTCCCCAGGCACTTCTCTCAAGGGTCCAGGACAAGCCATTGTTCTTGGCTGCAGAGTAAAGCACATTCCTCACCTCTGGTCCTGTCCTGACTGGGCCAAGGGCACTGCATGAGCGATTTTCTGCTTGCTCTGGGTGAAGGTTTGTTGGTGTTCAGGGCTACAGCTGGAATTGTTCTTCTTAGGGTGAGCAAGTAGAGCACTCAGGAATGCATTTTCTAAAAACCTTTGGCCCCTAGGAAAGCTTGTGTTTCCTTCTTGCTTGGTGGTGGAGACACTGTGATGATCTCATTGCTCATTTCAGTGGGGATCTGGCTCTGTCCATCTTGCCACTCTACTCCCAGGAACTGGATCTCTCAGGCAGGTCCCTTGACTTTGCTCTTCTCCATGGCGAAAACTCATTCCAGCAGAATCTGGATGATCCTCTCTCCTTTCTCAAATTTTATTGCCCGTTCCTCCACACAATGATGTTATTGATGTATTGCAGATGTTTTGGAGCTTTACCCTTTTCCAGTGCAGCCTGGATCAGCCCATGGCAGATGGTGGGGCTGTGTTTCCACCCCTGGGGCAGTCGGTTCCAGTGTACTGCACGTCTCTCCAGGTGAAAGCAAACTGAGGCCTGCACTCTGCTGCCAAAGGAATGGAGAAAAATGCATTGGCAATGTCAATGGAGCCACTTTGTTGCCTTGGGCTCCAGCTCCTCCTGGAGATCCAGCGTGTCTGGCACGGCAGCGCTCAGCAATGGAGAATCAACGACTGGGGAGAGAGAGGGGGTCTACTGACTGCTGATCAGAATCCAAATTCACTCTCAGTACATGTTTATAGCATTTTAGGAAAGATGGTAATTTTTTTATAACATTGTTTGGGGTTAAACATCAACAAAAAGCTTACACATTTGCAAACATTTCTATTTGATTCATTCTTTTTCCTGTCACCAGTCTTGATGCAATGTTCATGGAGTCTTCAAAGCTCTTCTTGCTCTTGCCAAGGCATCTTGGTTATCAAGCTGCTTATGCTAATTAAATCCACAGTACTCTGTCTTAGCTCCCACAGTGGAGTCACTTCATTCAAGGCACAGTATCCTAGATTTCAGCCTAGTTTCAGCCTAGTTTCAGCCATTCCCCATATCATTTCAGTGTTGGACAGTGCTGCAGTGCCCAGAGCCCTGCCAGG
>NW_027635519.1:0-40576 GCF_903797595.1 Erithacus rubecula | reverse complement strand
ACTTAAATGCCCATCTGGTTTTAGGGCAAGGTACCCTCAAGTGAAAAGGTTGTAAATTTTCTCATTTTCCTACTGCTGTGTTTCGTATGTGTTGTGGTGTGCAAGACAGTTTGTTCATCAGTTTGATTCATCTGATGAATTCTCTTCCCCATCCCACCTGCAGGGAGTGAGCAGGTGGCTGCGTAGTGCTTAGCTGCCTACCAGCCATAGCAGATGACTCAATGGGTGTTGTGGGCAGCTTGGAGATCTGTGGATGAAGGCTGAGAGAGGAGACTGGACTTGACAGACCCATATTAGCTTTTCAGTTTTGTCAGAGCTTGTCTTGAGGCCATATGAGGTTTTGTCATGAGAGCCAGTGTTTTACTTCCTCTGTAAGGACTTGAGAAACTCATACCCCCTAAGGATTTTTTTTATCTGAGACTGTGCTAAGTGTTTTGTCACTTTCTGTAGCCAGTAAACATCTTTTTGTTTTTTCCTTTTTTCTTTTGTAATTTTCTTTTTTTTTTTTCTTAAAAAATGCCACAAAATGCAACTAGTCAACTTCCAGTCTTTATACTTGAATTGAATCAGCAAGTTCTGTTCAACTCAAATGCATCTATTAGGCAAATCTTTGTCCCTTCAGGTAGAACCATCAATATCATTGTCAATTTCAAAACATTTTCTTGCTCTCAGGAGATGTAGAGCTGTTACAGAAGCCACGAGGGTAGGGTATATTCTGTGGTGGGCACTAGAAATGAATACATGAGAAAGTACATCATGAACTCTGGAGAACCTTTGGAAGAAAGCTGCAGGGCGATTTTGTGTGTGTGTTTGTTTTCCCCAAACTTTATCCTCATCTCACCACCCTTGTAGCGTTCATTCTTTTTGCAATCTTCAATTTCTCTTCTTGGTTGTGTTTCCCAAGCTGTGTATTACATTCCACATTACCATTAACGATAGACGTTGAATGGGGAGAGGAGAGAGTTTCCATTTAAGTTACAGCTGTCTGTTGCAGTATTTTTTTATGGTCACCTTAGTTTCTTCTGCCATTGTTGCTTTTACAGGTGCAAAAGCAGAGTATGCTGGCTCTGACATCAAAGGACTTGCAGAGCATGTGGGAAGAGCAGTTTAAGTCAAGATCCAACCTCGAAGAGCGTGTTGCTCAACTTGACAGGGAAAAGGCAGATCTCTTTGAACAGGTAAATCCAGAAAATTCTCCTAAGCCAGTACCTGAGAGAACTACATTAACCTTTTGTCTGAGTTCTTACATAAAGAGCATTTTTTTATTATCCCTGCCATTCAGGCTCTGGATATGTTGTGATTTGTGGATCATCCAGGAAGCAAATGAAAGCTGTTTGGTTATCTTTTTGTAAGTTCTTGAGTGATTTTCTATGAAAGAGTTTCCAGTATGGTTTCCATCAGTTGAGCACATGAAGCAGGGCTGCAGTTCCCCAGTTCTTTCTTGGATTCCTTCTGGCCATCTGCTGACCTCTTTGTTTTCTGGGCAGGGTTGAAGTATTTAATTTTTCCAGTGCAGTGCATGGAGGAACAGCAGTATGTTTTCTGGGTAGTGGATGCTTTAAAGCCTTGCAGAAAAACATACTGATAGAATTCTGGGGAAATGAACTAGTGCTTGGGAAACAAGAAATGACCTACAGTTTTGAAGGGGCAGTCTTTCCCTCCTCGTCTGTAGAGGAATAAAGGAAGTACAAAGCAACTAGCACATAAGTAAGTAGCCACAAAGTAGAGATGAAAGGGAATAGTGTATTGAAAAAAATTCCCAAATATCAAATTCCCAAGATCAAATCCTCTTCCTGCTGATCAATAAAAACTTTAGATGTATTTGTATTCTTCCATGATGAGCATACCTACATAATTGTTGCTATGAGTTGAGAGCTCTTGAAAGTAGTCCAGCATCTTTTCCACCTTTGTTTCAGTGGAGGCATCCATTTTTGTTCTTCAGTATTGGCCAGTTTGCTGTGAAACCTAACGTAGACCTTGGCTAACATATGGAGATGGACTGCAGCTTCTCTGTGGAGAATGCTAGAGAACAGAATTGCATGTAGCTCTTGTTCTTCTGTTTTGAGTGTCATGTGTCTTTTCTGTTTTGAAAGTGTGAGAGTGAAAGAAAGAAAGTGAAGAAACTGATAGAGTTAAAACGCCGAGTTGAACTCCGTCTGGACCAAGAAATGAGAAGAAACTTAGAATTGCAGAAAGACTTTAAGAGGTATGCCTTTTTGATGTGGTGAAGAGATATCCCTGAACAGAAGTCCAGTTTTATTGAACTGTAAGAATAGGCATACATATTCTGTAAGCCAACTGGAGTTTCATATTAGTTCCTGCAAGGCATATCTGTGCATGAGCCTATACTTATGAGAGCTGCAAGAGGAATTGTCAACCCAGGTTGCCCTGCAGTTCTCCAGGGGTGGGGAAGGAAGTCTGCAATTCATCTTTTCAGCTGAAATTCAGATGTGTCAGGTGATTTGTGGCACAGGAAGAGCAGGTCTTTTATCAGCAGTTCTAGTACTATCAAGTATGTTAAAGATGAAGAAAACTATGTCTTCACTCCTTACTTGAGAGCATATAGGAAAGATTGCTTATTCCTGTGTTTCATTGTTTTCTAAACTGATCTGTTGTATAGGTTGAAGAGACTTCTCAGTAGAGCTACGAAGAAAATAAGGGTGTATGAGGAGAGAGAAGTGGAGTCCCAGCTTAATTTGAAGGGAGAAATGAAGAGCAGGTATTCTGAAATGGTCACTGAAGTTGATAGATTGAGAACAAAGGTGAGCTCTCTTAATGTGAGGTTTGTTTGGTTGTAGTGTTACTTCTTTTCAAACCTGTGTGAAGCTTTCTCTGCATTTCTTGTCATGTTATGATTTTCTTTCCTTAGCTGTATTTTAGATTTGATTGGTCTCAGTGCTTTTTGTATCATTAGAGAGAAGCAGGTGACTATAACTAATACTGACGTAGTTATCACTGTGGGTAAAGGTGCAATCCTTAAGTGCAAAGCAGCATCTGCAGTGGCACAGGAAGGGCAGACTGTCCTGCAGGGAAAGGGCAAGCCAAGAGTGGCAGCAAGGTTCACACAGCAAGAGAAGCCCTTGAGCCCTGTCTCAGGCATGAGTTCAACCAGAGGCAGTTGGGACTTTCCTTTTCTGAAAAGTTGCTGTGCAGGGTATGATGAGGAGAGGTGATGTAGGAGAAGTGCTGTACCTTACTGCTCACAGGTAGCTGTTTCAGCCCATTGTGGCATGGGGACCCAGAAGTATTGTTGCCAGAGGTGTTTTTGAAGTTGCTCTGGTTGTTCAGTAGTAGCATGTAAACTTCTCCACCCATTACTCAGATTCATTGCTAGGAAGCTGCATTTCACTATTCGAATCGGCTTTAGAAGGCATCATTGTAGAATCAGTTACTGCCTTTGCAGTGACTTTTTTAGTCCAGAAGCTAATAGCATTTTTGCATGAAGAATTGTGAAAAGATTCCTCAGGTTCCCATCATACCACAAATAATGTGAAGGTTGATCTTGTTGGAAAAAAAGAGCCCAGTTACATTTATGTTTCTGATTAAATATACACATGATAAATACAGTCTCCATGGACAATCTCTGTAGTGATTTTAACAGAATTCACTGCTTTTAGATGTCTCTGAGGTTGTTTTTTGGGTTTTTTTCCCCATGTATAGGTTACTGAACTTTCCCAGCAGCTGGACATGGAGTCTAAAAAAAGCATGCAGCTAGAAGCACAAAACCGGGATCTGCGAGAAGAGTTGTCTACTCTGCATGGGAACTGTGAAAAACTGGAGAAGAGCAAATCCCAGCTGAAAGAAGAGGTGGCAAAACTCCAGCATCACTTGGAGACTAACATGGTGGATCACAGCCAAATAGAACAGTATAAAAGAGAGGTTGATGAATGAGCAGGCCAAGAAATAAGACAAAAACTACAAGAAGTCAATCTCTTTTTGCAAGTGAGTGACTTTGACGTGTCTGTAGGCGCTCTGTAGTCTTTGGTGGTGGCCACCATTTTTAGTGTTTTGCTTTGGGTGCCTGATTCTATGTGTTAGTGCTGTACTTGTATCTGTGCCAAAGGGCAGTGGGAGAAGGGCATATGGTTGGGCAGGAGTGCTCTTACAGGGTTTGATGTGCTAGCAGGTCTCTGAATCAAAAGCTTGCCCAAGGTAGGTTTCCATTTTGCAGTGCTTGGGGCTGTCTACTGGTGTGCTTCTCACTGTTTGTACTTCAAGAGGTTTTGCATCTTCCAGCTGTCAACAGCCAGACCTACAGGTCTGGTTTTGTCCTTGTACAGGGGAGAGTGATCAGAAAGTAAGTGACTGAAGTTGCAGTTTTGGAGATCAGGAGGAGTTGAGGCGTCCTGCTAAGGTCTTTGAGGAATCCTGCCCTGTTCTCCATGCCCTGTCCTACAGAGATAGTGTTTATTCATTAGTAGTTTTGAATAGTAGTAGTGATTTGGGCTTCATCCTGAGTGAAAAGAATTACTTATAGTAGTAGCTCGGGTTTCTGCCTTGATTGCTGATGGTAGTGAGGAGGCACAGCTGCCTCTCTGAGCCAAGCTGGGCCCTCCAACTTGGCTACATACAATTGACAGGTGGGGAGAGTTCTCTTTTTCTTTGTGGTGGTTGAAGGTGCACTGTCTCTTTCAGGCACAGGCTGCCTCCCAGGACAGACTAGAACAAATTAGAGCAAGTCATCATGCTTCCCTCAGAAACCAGCTAAAAGACAGAATTAGAGATCTTGAATGTGAGTTGGACAAGATAAAAAACACTCAAGACAGTACTTTTCCAAAAGAATGTGCACAGGCAGAAGTGGAAAAGTACAAGGAGCTGTACCTGGAGGAAGTGAAAACTAGACGATGCCTAGCAAAGAAACTGGAAAGGTAAGTCTATGCTTTTTTTGGACTGGTAATAAGAAACTCCTTTTTCCTCATGCATATTTCTTGTTAATTCCTCTTCTGCACCTAGCCAGCATTGAAAACATATGATGGTGTGTTTGTGGGAAAAGTACTGTAAGATCCTTCCTGTTCAGCAGACCTTCATTTCTCTTCAGTGTTTCCGCAGCAGCACAACTGATCATGGCATTAACAGGATACTTTTCAAGTTGATATTGTTTTAACTGGCAGGTTTTTTTGCCTGTCTCTATAATCTCATCCTCTGTACAACAACAACAACAAAAAAGAATTTCATGTCTTTTATTGTTTGAATAAGGGTAGGCTTCTCAGAGAACAGATTTCTGTTCTGTGAAAGAAAAATTGAAATCTTTTTTGGCTTCTGTTTAAGCAGTGGCTCTGAGCTTTGAGCTTCCCTTGGGAAGGGGGGCCAGCCCAGAGTTCTTATACTGGTGCCTTCCAGAAGAAGCTATGTAAACACATGGCTTTCACAGAAGGTTTTGAAGCCCTCATGCTGAGCAGTCCTAAACGTTGGTCAAATTGGGAAAGTGTTCCTACCAAAGGTAACCATTTGTGTGCTTTGGAATGTTTCAGAGCTAACAAGAGACTTGAAGAAGCCAATGCTAAGCTCCTCCGGGAGCGCCATAAAAACAAATCATTAATCACAAGCAGCATTGTCAGTGGAGGTCTGGCTGCAACTCCAGTTCTGTATTCCACTGCACTGGGACATCTTGGCAGCCATTTGGGGCTGAACAGAAGTCTCAGTCTAGGAGAAAGCGTCCTCAGCCCAACTGAGAACACATTATCTGCAAGAAACAGGGTTGCAGCCTTTGTGGCCAAGGTAAGCATTTTGAAATACCATTCTTGATTGCTGCTGGAGAGTGGCAGTATGCAAGGTTCTCCCTCTTAGCATGAAGTTAAAATCCATTTATTGGTCCATATTGTCTAATAGGCCAAAGCAACTCCTAATCCTTAAAACAGTGCACAGCTGTACAATGTTTTGGTCATCAGGGTTGTAAAAATTTTTAAAAGGGTCAAAGGCCATAAGGTATTTAAGTCAAAGCAGTAAAGTGTGTCATGACATTCTTTTACAAGAGAAACTGACAAGGAGTACTGTGGCATAGGGAGTTCCCAGCTAAGCTCAACATGAAATTCCAATGTATGGTTTTGTTAACTTGTTTAAAATGGCTAACATCATATTCAATGATTAATCAAATCAGACATCTGAGACACTTTTCTTCTTCCTTGATCTTCAGTCCAGCAGTTTCTTCACAGAACTTGCTTTAGTATGTTAATACCAACAAAAGGATGCTTCAAAAATAGGATAAGAATGGGATGGCATAACTTTGCACTTACACTTCAGTGCAGAACACAAAGGAAGGAAAATTCAGGGACCCACTGCAAAAGGGAAAAGAGGAGACCAGGAGGAGTAGGGAGCACAGAACGAGAGAGAAAGGAAGAATGCAGAGATGGCATCAAGATGTTAAGAAAAAGGCAAAAGAGGAAACCATTCCTCTTCTAGGCAAAAGAGCTGCCATAGTTTAAAACAAAAGGCTTCACAGTTGTGCCTTTTTTGGAGAACAGCAAGGAAAACAGACAGCGAAGGGAAGGAAAGTGGAAGTACTCAGTGCTTCTTAAAACTCAATTACAGCCACAGTTTTCAGGTATTACTTTACATTTTCATTTTCCAGAAGACATTGGAACTCCTTGAGAATCTCAAAATTTTGTCAGTATCAAGATAGACACCTTCAGGGGTTTGCTGCCTTCCCTTAAGTAGGGAAATTTAATTACAGAAGTTAAATATTTCTCCAGGCTATTTCGTGGCTCATTGTTTTATATAGCTGCTAATAAATACAGATGTGAAGTTCAAACTCCTGTATAAGCCTCTTCAGTGTTTTGTGAAAAATGCTTCCAAATCCACTTGTGGAAAACATCTGAGCTGATTCTAAGACAAGTCTATATTAGATCTAAGAATGGTAGTACTGTTCCCTCTCAGTGTCCTGACTTCAACAGCACCCATAGAGTTTCTTTCCAGAACATGTGTGTCTCACAACTCTTGAGCATTCTCTCAAGGAAGTTTTTCAACAATTATGTATGACATGTTCCCAGT
The DNA here is from genome assembly GCF_903797595.1 of Erithacus rubecula. Lineage (NCBI taxonomy): Eukaryota > Metazoa > Chordata > Aves > Passeriformes > Muscicapidae > Erithacus > Erithacus rubecula. Next base: position 33,589 of record NW_027635519.1, on the reverse strand, counting down.
CTTCAATTACTGATGTCCAGAGGGGATTTGCTTCTTCATTTGGGGGCTTTCTTTTGTACTAACATTTTTCCTTCCTAGTGCAGTTTGTTGGTAGGACCTAATCCCTTGAAGTTTTCTCTGCTCTTGATCACAACCTGTGGAGACTTTTAGTTTGTTGTCACCAGAGGAGCTGAGGATAATTCACTCTCATAGTATATACAGTGTGTCTTCTTAGGATTCCCTTTGAACTCTAATAATGTATCAAACTCTGAAGTTTTCTTCCTTGAATAAGGATGAGTTAAACAACTGCTATATGCGCAGAAAAATTATTTCTGACCAATTCAACCAGGTACTCTTGAAAGAAAGATGGGACTTTCAGCATGCCAGATTTCTTTAAATTAAAGCAGTAGTCTAGTGTCTAGGACTAAGTTTTCCTGCTGTGAATTTATCCCCCCCTTATACTAAATTGAGCTGCTCATTCTATTGTGATAAGTCTTCCTGAAATTACCACTTAGAGAGCAACTGAGACTGACATGGTACCACCTGTAGCCTCAAGTACCTCAATGTTCAGTGTGTTCAGGAAAGTCTTAAAACCTAGTCTTCCCTCTCCAAGTCATAAACAGGAAGTACTGTTAGTGGTCTGTGTACCAGAATTTGAAAGATGGGCTTTAGTGTATAGCCCAAGGCAGGGGATATCTGTCTGCTGCAAGTATTGCAAGAAGATTTTGGGACTCATGCTGCTTGTTATATTTTCAAACTGCCACATTTCAGTCCTAACAGCTGTGCCCAAGGCTGGTGCAAATGAATGTGGGTGTCTTGATGTGGGAAAGAATAGTGAACTCTGCTGGCTGCAAGCAGTGTCAATCAGTGGATTTATGAAACCAGTATCCCTACAGAATGTGAGAAGGAGGATTACAGCTCCCTACACTATCTCTCAACTTCTGTTCCTTTTCTGGTTTCATTTTCCATCTGCTCTCTTGTATTTTAGTGGTCTTTCTAATGTGAGCTTTTTGCCTTGCCTCATGTCCAGCTAGGCCATGTTCTTGTGTCTCACTGAAGACCTTTGAACTTAAGGCTCTTTTTCTTTCTTCTTCAGCTTCTTAATCAAAATTCTTCTCTCTCTTCCCTGCAGCCAGAGATGTGACAAGGTTTGTAACGTGTACTGTTTAACCTTGAGTGCTACTGGACATGTTTTGTCTTTTTATGCTGCTAGGATTTGATTCAAACGTACTGATGCATTCCCATTGGCCTAAAGCTGGGAATGCTTTGGAGTTGCTGGTTTCTCTCAGTGAAAGAGTGACTTGCTGCTGAGTAGTTCTGTGCTTTATGTCTTTGTGAAGTTATGGCTTCTGTAGTAGCTCAGCTTCTGTAAGATGCCACCATAGGTATGGATTTCATCTCTTCTCATGGAACTTAATTAACTAGAGAAGTCTCTTTACTACCCTTGCCTGTTCTGACAGTCAGAAAGTTCTGGGTAGCAACAGTGGTTGTGTGTGCAGTAGCAGTACTGCTCTGAAGTTCAGTTCCTAGACCCTGAGTATCATCTCATGGAGACTGAAAGGATCCAGCTCACTTGGTGCATAAGAAGCTCCGTGGATAAGTAGTAAGTCAACATCACTTCCTGGAACAGAACTCCTGAGATGGTAACTGCTGCAAGTAACCCAGTATGTTACTGCCTGAAGAGCTAAGCAGTGAGAGGACCTGCTCAGGACACAGACACCAGCTTGAGGAACAGTGGAATTCACTAGAATTCTGCAAGGATATGCTAAGCTCACCAAAGCATATAATCATTAGTAATGAATTACACAGGACAAGCTAAGCAATGCACTTCATGATTACTACAAAAGAATGCCTGTAGTGATAAAGAAAGATACATCACCACTTGCTCCAATACTTGACCATCATCCCAGTCTGAGACACCTCAGCTCTGGGGGGAAGGTGTCACAGGGAAGGACTGGAGAACCAGGGTTCTGGGAATTCCTGTGTGCATCCACCTTGCAGGCCACCAGGCTCTCCCAACTGCTGTGGCAGTAGCCCAACTTTTATACCGTTAACCAAACAAGCTGGCATAATGTGTCATTTCATCCTCCTTGGCCTTCTCCCAGAGCCTGGCTCAAGGAGAAACCAAGGGATTGTCTTTGCTCCTATACCCCTGGTTAGGCCAGATGTGGCCTCATCCAGTTTCTAGATTTGGAAAGGCAAACACATGTTCTGTCAGTAAATGCACACATAACAATGATTTGTTCAGGAGCAAATACACATAGGTAACATTTGGTTGGAAGCTTCATCTGTAGGTCAGCATTGGCTCCGGTACTTCAGGCCTTGGTACTTCAGGCCTTCTCCAGAGGGGGCAGGAGACAGTGGAGACTATCAGAGTCCCAAAGGTGTCTTTTCATGCAAAGGCCTTTTCATTCCTTTTCAGAGAAATCCATGTGTTGGCTTTATTTCCACCTATTTCTCTTTCCTCAGGTGGGGATGAGAATCACAAAGAGGTTACTGGAATAAATAAGAGGCAAATAAGACCTTTTTCTTCTCTGGATTCATCAGCACACGTTGCAGAGGGCCCTTTGGACTTTCTGGTTATTGTGAAAGCTTCATAAATCAGGGAAAGTGCTTTCTTGCAACTACTGCAGCTTTGCTTAGGATTAGTGCTGCTTTAGGCCATGTTTTGGTCTAGGCCTTAGATTTCCTGCTTCCATCCACTACCCATGTCTCATGTTCCAGGGGAATCCCTTTCCCCAGGATTTTACTGCTGCTTGTCCATGCTTGAAAAATACTTGAAGCTTGGGGGGGGTTATTCTTTTGGCACCACTGAGAAGAGTTTGGCTCCATCTCTGTTACTCCACCCTCCTGGTAGTTAATACACACACACAGGGTGGCCTGAGCTTTTTCTAAGAAACAGGCACAGCTCTCTCAGCCTCTCCACACAGCTCACGTGGTCTAAGACCTTTGGCATCTTCTTGCCCATCACAGGCCATCATCTCCATTTGCCATGATACTTTTAGGTTTTATCACGTTGTCTCTGGGGTGTAAGAATGTTTTAGCAGTTACATTTGAGTCATATTATGTCTTAACTGTATATTTTTTGTGTAATTCTAGGTACGTCAGGAGCTGGATGAAAAAATCTCTAAGGAACTGAAAGAAGGTAAGGTGTCATTACATTAGGAGTGTTTTTAAGGAAAAAAGTGATTGTTTCTATGTCTTGACAGCTTTCAGGCCATTATTTTCAACTTCCTCTGCTAAGCATAGTTTTTTTTCTGTTATTTGAAATTGAATTTGAATTTGAAAAGTTCCTGCCTCCCAAAATATTGCATAGAATGTTATGCACTTGCCTGGAAAAAAACAAAAAAAAATAATTCATCCACTGGCTCAAACAGAAACACTTGGTTGAAGATGAAGTTCCCTTCACTAGAGTTAATTTCCAGCAACAACATCAAAGAAGCCCCCAGATTGTTATAGATCTTTATAGATTTCAGCCATCCCTTCCTTCCCTGTACATGGATTGCATTCAGTACTGAACCCTACCATACATGTTCTCTCTGTTAGATCTTGATTTTTCTTGCTATGATTCACGGCTTGTCTTTGTAACCAGGTGTTGGCAGTCTTGTTTTGAATAAGTAAGAAGCACTTGATCAAGGACAAAAGACAACATTCCTTCAGGAAGAGATTGTTCAGTAGTGTTTAGGCAAGCACGAGTTCAATGCTTGTAACATGGGGCATAAAACACACTCTAGAATTTGAGGCCAGGCGTCCAAAGAGGAAATCCACCTGCTTCAGGATAGCTGGTCCTCCAGAGTCATTGCTTGGCAGGGACTGCAGCTGTGTAGCTGTAGTGTTCCCATAAAGCACAGCTTTGAATGTTTAAGGAAAGCAAAGACTTGAGGCTGAAGAGCTCTGCAGGAGTGTCCAAGTTTAGGACAAATTTGGGGAAAAAAGAGCTCCAAAGGGCCCCCCCCCCCCATATAAGTAGTTTTACTTATTTCGGGGAGTTACCAGTTTTTAATTAAGATGAGAGTTGTAATTTCCCATCTGCAAAAGTCACCAGCAGAATATAGAACAAAGTCCCAGTTTTGGAAAAGTAAGAATGATTGCATTGAGATGAATCAAGACTGAAAGAATTTTAGAGTTTTGCCCACTATTTCAAGGACTTGAGTTGACAGATAGTGAGAAAAGCATTAAATGCTGCTGTGACACTTCCTTTTTATATTAATACATTTTTGTGAAGCTAATACACTATATTTACTTGAACTTGATATTTAATAAACTTTGCAATCTAGAACATGGCTTTGTTTTATTGTTCCCTTTCTTGGCATGGCTTCCACCCTGTCCCTGCTCCTAGAACTCTCTAGGGCTCTCCTGTGCTCACAGATGCACCTTGCCTGTTCCCCTGTTGTTGGCCTGTTACAGATTAATGACTCCAACACTCAACCATTTGCAGTAACTGCCCAGGTGTGCTGCAAGAGACTGGCCTGGCTCAATCAATCAGCTGGCTAGTGCTTGGCTAGTGATGCACAGAGTGGCCTCCCCAGTGCAGGTGCATGTGCACACCTGAGGCTACAAACTGGGTTTCCAGATAATGGCAGAGGCTGGTGCAAATCCGGCAAAGTGGGATAGTCCTTACCATGCCAATATATTCCCTTACATAATGGCTCAGCTCTGAAGTACTATGCTTTATTTGAGATAGTTTGGACCATTATGAACACAGCTGTGTATTGCAAATTACAAGAATAATTTTCAGGTTTCATCTTCTCATCATTTCTTTTTAACTATAGAAACAGAGTAAAAAAATCTGCTCCTACCTCAGAGGCCTATTACCAGACATCTATAGCAGCATCTCTACGTAAAATAGAGCTCTAGGCATCTTTGTAAACAAAAATTCGTCTTTCACATTTATTAACACTTGTGATGCCTATGTGAGCATTGCTGTCAGTCCCCTTCTTGCCACTTCCATTTTGCAGGAATGGATACACAGCTACCATTCAACTCAAATGCTCCTCCTGGCTTTTCATGAAGTGGGATCATACTTACAGAATTTTAGCGCATCAAGGCAAAAGTAACAGTACAAAGTTAACTGTCCTTTTATAGCTGCTAGGTAGCCACAGAAATTATTTACCATGAAATTCTGAATGACATGGGATATTTCAGCTCCCTTTTCCACACAATTTTTCAATCAACCTACTCAACAAAATGTTTTATGCTGTCTTCTAATTTTTGAGAGCTGCAGGGCTGTAGCCTGGAAGCTGGGTTTTAAAACCTGGTTATTTTCTTGGTATCCACAGTGCAGCCAAGTCTTCCATTAAGAAAAGGACATATTTGGGGGTGAAGATTTAATGTTTACCCATCATTTTTTGGGCAAAGAAGTAGTTACTTTAAACATGGGCTGAATTTTTAAATCTTCTAAATGACTGTATTGCTTTCCAACTTTATTTCTGAATGAAATACTGCAATTTCATTTTGCCATCTGGACCTAAGTCACTGTGAGAAAAAACAACTTTCATTTTGAATATAGAAGACAAGATGTGTAGATGTTCTGGGAATGCAGTCAGGAAAAAACAGAAATATGTACTAGAACTGCAGAGGAACGAAATTGCTTGCTGGCTTTTGTAACTCAGCTGTATTTCTCCATGTCCAGATTATCTTCACTGATTAGGCCTTTTTGAGTCCTGTAGTAGAAGCTTTGTCATCTTAGAAGTTTCTTGCTTCATTAGGTTACTAAGGCTCAGGTGGCCCACGGCAGACAGCATGGAAACTTCAGTACTTTCATAACTAATGTTCAGCTGCTTAAAGGCCCAAGACAGTGGAGGGCATTGCTCAGGCATACCTGTGTGTTGAAGAGCATTAACAGTAGGGTCGCCTGGTAATTCCCTTCTAGGTAAGGACCATTTTGCTACCATCTGCACTTTGCTGTTGAAACTCAGAAAAAGTATAATTAGAACCAAACTCAAAACTATTGATACATACAGTGTAGTTATAAAACATTACACGTCTTATCCATAAACAGATACACACAAGCTTATTGATGTTTGCCTTTCTCACTGCTTTCTTCATTGGCTGGACTTCTGTAAAATGGTGAAATCAGAAGTTGCAGCATAGAACTCAAAATTGCTTGATGGATGTTATAAATGATGCAAGAAGTTAAACTAGTCTCTAGACAAATCAGGAAGCTGTCCCCTTCACTCACATAAGGATCATCACTTAAATTACAATTGCTCTGTTCTGTTTCTTATCAGACACTGTTTCTACTTGGATCCTTGCAATTTTAATTGAATGAGCTGATGACTTTTTTTGTCACACTTGCATGGGCTCACAAGTCCTGCCAGGACCCTGCTCCAGCGTGGGCTCCTCTCTGCACAGGTTTGCAGGTCCCTGCCAGGTCCCTGCTCCAGCACAGGTTTCTCATGGGGTCCCAGCCTCCGCTCAGGCATCCCCCTGCTCCGGCACGGGCTCCTCCAGGCGCTGCAGGTGCATCTCTGCACTCCGTGCCCTCCATGGGCTGCAGGGGCCCGGCTGCCTCAGCACAGACTGCACCACGGAATGTCAGGGCAATCAGCTCCAGCCCCTGGAGCAGCTCCTGCCCCTCCTCCTGCCCTGCCCTGCCTGTGTGCACACTTGTTCCTCTCTCATGTTCTCATCATGCCCTTCCCTGGCCACAGTTACAGCTACACAATAATCAATTTTCTTTTTCTTCATTCTGTTATCCCAAAGGTGTTTCCACCATTTCTAACTGGCCCAGCCTTCGCCAGCTCTGGTCTGTCCTGGAGCTGGCTGGTGCTGACACTGCAGGACATGGAGGAGCAGCTGCTTCCAGCAGCCTCTCACAGAAGGGGCTCCTGGAGCCTGGCTATTGTACCATGCAAACAGAGCTCTGTGCTCGGGGCCAAGGGCCGGGCGCCCGCTCGGCGGCTCCGAGCCGGCAGAGTTTTGGGGGTGCCGCTGTTGGGCCGGCACAGCCCCGGCGCTGGGCCGGGGGATGCGTGGGACCCTCCCGCGCTGGGGTTGGGCTGCCCGGCTCAGGCGCTGCATTGTCAGCCCGGAGCCGCCTGGCGATCGCCCGGCACCGGCGGGGCTGGGGCTCGGCACAGCGGAGAAGGGCGGCACCGGAGCCGGGGGACCCTCTGCGGCCTGCGGGGGACAACGGCCCCATAAGGGGGACCCCCGGCACCCTGGAACGGGGAGCCCGGACTGGGGAACCCCGGCAGCCTGGAGATGTTGGGACCATGGACAAGGGAGACCCAGGGTGTGGAAAACACGGTTCACTGTTTTGGGAGAATTAAAAGGTTTAATAAGAATAAAATAAGAGACATACATACAGCAAAGGGTTCAAACGGCCGGGTTCTTGGCATGCTGCCCAGAGCACACCGCTGCTTCGGGAACACACCTTTAAATACCTTTTGCAATCCATCCCTTTGTTACATATTCATAGACCTTCATGCATAGTCAGCTGTTTCTGGGAACTGTTTAGCATGGCCACTCCTTGGGTCTGCCTTTTTAGAGCATGCGTGTTGCTTGGCTTGTGGTTTTATTCTTCTCCTTATCCCTTTTAATTAGGGTGGTGGTCCCAGCTGGTGAGTGTTGATAATTGTCTTGTCAGCTGCAGGGTCCCCATCACATGTTCACGGGCTGTTATCTTTGACTAAGCGGGTAGTTTAAGCATACTATCTCTAAAAAATTTATGTCTGACTTTCACTATTAACCAAGACTATATCCATATAGAAATGCTATTTTAACATTATACATATAGCATTTATCCCAATACTTGCAAAGAGCCAACAACATGTCATGCATTTATAACAATACCTCCGTCTGTATTTTTACACGTCATTTGTCTTGAGCAATATTCCTTGTTTTCTAGTCTCCAGTTTTTTCTTGTTTTCCTCATAGATAATTTTTGCTTCCTTCAAGGGGTCTTTTACACCTTTTTGTTCCTTTCACATCATGATCTTTTGTGTTATTCCAGGTGTGGCCAATTTTGGGTCCACAGGCATTGTTACAGCTTGCCTGCCTTGAACCAGGCTGGTGATCAGCTGAACAAAGCAGGGGATCAGACAAGAAAGAAAGATCAAGCCAACTGTAGCACATAAAAGGAAGAAGCCCAGCTGCTTCCACCATTCAATTCCCAATACAGTGTTCCACCAGCTAGTGTTCAGCCTTGATTCCCATTTTTGTACTGGTACATGAGCTTTTTTTCTGATATCATTGGCAATATCCAGTACAGCATCCCAGTTGTCATCTATCTTCAAACAACAATCTGATACATTAAATTTTCCACACACACCTCCTTCTGCCAACAAGTAATCTAAAGCCAGTCTGTTGTGATACACTGCAGCCCTTGTTTGACTTTGTTGGTTCACTATTAATTCCATTGCTGGACCAGTTTTGTTTGTTATTTTCTCTACCACTGCCTGGAGCCTTATAATGTGATTTAACATGTAAATTGGAGTTCGGTATCCCCAGCTCCCATCTTGTGCCCAGGTGACTGGCCCATATGTTTCAATTATGCCTTCAGGGGTCCATTCTTCATGTCCCCATTTTTGGAACCCTCCAATCAATTCCCTTTTGTTTCTCTTTAAATCCTCAGAAACTGACATTCCTAATTGGTCTTCCTTTGGTCCTGGTAAAAGAAAAAATGCTGGCTGTATAATTACCAGAGTACAACTCCCTTTCCACTGGGAAGGGAGTTCAGGGTATGCTCTTTTCCCACATATCCAAAAATAAGCCATCAGGTGCTTTCCAATAATTATTTGTTTGTTGATTTTTGTTTTCCCAAAATTTGGATGTTTCTGGGATTTCAAAGTAAGGATTTTGCCTGTAACATTACATCGAAAAAGTCTTATTCTGTCGTTCTATGCACACATTTCCCTTTTTGTTTTTTTCTGAATCCAATACTGGGTTGGTTTCTCTGGGATCCACCACGTCAATGTTCCATTACTCACTTTGTATCTCTTACAAGGAGCATTTCCTACTTCTTGATGAAAATTTTTCCCAGTGCACCAGAGGCATTCTTCCCCTATCACTGTTGAACTTAAAATCCACCCTTCTGGTCGCCTTCCCCCCTTGGGATTTGTCTGGTTCCACTTAAGGAGTTCAATTGGACCTGAGCTACTGCTTTTCCATGGCCATTCTTCTGACTTGAGAGCCCCCCACAGACCCAGCAGTTAGTTACATTAAGCTCTTTACTTATTCTTTCTCCTAATTCTGCAAATTGGTTCTTTCCCAGTCTTGAGATATCTGTCTCTCCTTCCAGTTGCTTTTCAAGTTTTGCATATAAATGTTGAAGTGAAATTGGTACAATTTTAGGCTGTGGTGCTATTTTTCCTTTTATATTTATTAATTGTTCTTTTACCAAATCTTGAGCCTTACTGTTAATGATATATGTAAAACAAATCCATTTCTCTCCTTTTGAACATGAATTTTCCAATTTGTCATCGCTTATTCCAAGGTTTTCTGCAATCCAATATTTTTTCCCATTGTGTTCACAAGTACTTAATTTGGATGGGTTATAACAGTGGCTGTTGGCATGGGTGTGTGTAATAAGGAAAGAGCCTCGGTGTCTCTCCATGTGCAGCTTCCAGCAGCATCTGTAACATGGCCCTGCCAACCTCCCGACGGGGAAAAGGCAAAAATGAGTGACAGAAAAAGGAATAACAGAGGTCTGGTATGGCTTATACCTGCACCTCCCATGCCTGTGGGGTTGCAGCCCACAGCAGGTGTTATGATCTTCTCAGTCTGGTCTTGCCCTCTATTTCCTTGTCACTTGCTGGTTTTGACACTCCTTAGCTGCAGAGTCTTACTATTTCCCCAGCTCAGGTATTTCCCAGTCAACAGGTATTAGTGACTGCCATCCACGAAATAAAGTTACTATTTTAGTGGTTCTTAATTTTATCTGGACAGGGACAAGATTTGTTATTCAGAACTTCTTACAATGAGACTGCTAATTGTATGTTATACAATATCAGTTTTATAATTTAGACCTTTTATACTTAATGCAGTGAGTATGTTCAGTGTTTAGAACGAGTCAGACAGGATATACCATGTGGCATTGATGGAAGTTGTCATTTGGGTCCTCCCAGTTTGTCACCAACTGTTCCTCTCTGAAGAGTCAGTTTAGTGTCACCAGGTTCAGATGTTATATTCCACTCTTTAGGTTTCTCCACAGCTCCTTTGATTCTGCTGCCATGGATCCACCCATGTTCCCTGTCCGGACAATGGCTTCAGTTGTCAGCAGTACCTAAAAAGGACCTTACCATTGTGGGGCAAAGATTGTTCTTTCCATGTCTTCACCAGTACCCATTCCCCTGGCTGGATATTTTGGATTTTAAATCTAGAGGTGTGGTTTGAGGGATTATTCCTTTTAATTGCAAATTTTCAAGGGTTGTTGCAATTGTGTTGATATATCCTCTAATACTCTTTTTCCCTAATTCATAAGTGGCAGTTTCATGTTGGGTGGTCAAAAAGAGTAACCCAAACATCATTTCATAAGGTGACACTCCTAGGTCAGACCTAGGTTGTGTTTGGATCCTCAACAGAGCCAAAGGTAAACATTTCACCCAGGACATCTGTGTTTCAATCATTAATTGTGTTAGAGTTCTTTTTAAAGTCTGGTTCATCCTTTCTACCCGGCCCGAACTTTGTGGATGCCATGGTGTGTGTAATTCCCACTTTATTCCCAAAGTTTGAATTATCTGCTGTAGGACTTTTGATGTAAAATGTGTTCCTGTGTCTGAGTCTATTCTATTAACCATTCCATACCAGGGAATAATTTGTTCCTAAAGGGTTTTACAGACCCCATTAGCTGTGGCTCTGACAGTGGGAACAGCTTCCACCCAATGAGTTAGATGGTCTGTTATTACTAATAAAAATTTCCATCTCTGTACTTGGGGAAGTTCAGTGAAGTGTACTTGAATACTTTGAAATGGTTGGAGTGCTAATTCATGGCCCCAAGGGTTGCTTTTCTCATTACCTTTTCATTTACCTTTTGACAGATTATACATCTTTCAGTTACTTGTTTTGCCAATCCAAAAATCCCAAAACACCCGTAATTCCTCAGGAAGTGATCACATAGAGCTTGAGTAACTCCATGAGTCTTTTGATGTATATTCTCTAATATTTTTCTAGTAAGCACCTTATTAAGTAATTGCCTGGCATCAGGAAGCTTCCATTTCCCAAATTCGTCTGACTTCCCCTTATCCTATTAATTCTTTTTCTTCAGCTTCACTAAATTTTGGAATTGCTAATTCTTCCCTTTCTCTATCAAAATTAGCATGACTTTCTCAACCCCATTTTCTGCTGCATCTTTACCTTCTTGATCTGCCCAGTTATTTCCCCTTATTTTTGGAGTCATTCCCTTTTGATGTCCCTTGATATGTACCACACTATTTCCTCAGGCAGTTTCAATGCCTCTAAAAATTCCAAAATGAGGCCCTCATGTATTAATCCCTTCCTTTTGAATTAAGTAACCCCCTTTCTTCCCAAATTTTTCTCAAAACTGTGTTCTACTCCAAAAGCATACCTTGAGTCAGTATAAATGGTTCCCTTTTTATGTTTTAAATATTCCAATGCCCTTTTTAGAGCATATAACTCACAGGTTTGAGCTGACCAATTGGAAGGTAGTTTTCCTTTTTCAATAGTTTGCATTTTTTTCCATTAATTAAAGCATATCCTGACATCCTTTTTCCTTGTAAACATCTGGAGGAACCATCAACATATATTTTTTTCCCTTTCAAGAGGGCCTGTTTTGCCAGATCTTCTCGAATCTTTGTTTGGTATTGGATAATTTCTAAACAGTCATGTGCCAAATGACTTTTTGGTTCCCCATATAGAAATTAGCTGGGTTTAAACTTTTGTCTATTTCTAGTATCAAATCTGTTGCCTTTTGGGGTAAAGGCAGGGCGACTTGGTTTGGAAAGAAACCACGGCGAAACGACAAACTGGCCGGGCAAATCACTCACTGACACCCATGGGGTGGATGGCGAAATGCATTTATTTTCTGAGAACGGCGGTTTAAGTGACCGCGGAATACAATGCGATTGGCTGGCATCATGGAGAGGAGGGGGCCCTATTTTCCACGTACATCACGTGATCTTCCATGCGGCTTTTGGCTGGTTACATTTCCCCACTCTCCATGAGCAATTAAGTTTTATAACTGTGTTAGATTTGTGTTAGTAGAAACTTACGAACGTGTTAGTAGTAAAGCATAAACTGTGTTAAACGTTAATGGTGGTTGCAACTGGGTTGCATAACTTGTTAAACTGGCAAATAAAATAAGCGACTAAAATGCTTTAAGTTAACTGCCTTTGCTCTAGAAGCATAATATCGATTTTACTTAAACGGGCTTTAACAAACTGAACTATTTTATTAAGAAGACAGGGACCAAACATTAACGCAAAAATGATAACTGTAACTGGTCCCATCAGGGTGGACACAAGAGCAGTAACCCAAGGGTGTTTGCCTAAAAGGGAACTAAACCAATTTTGTTGCTGCAGCTCCTGACTGCAGCGTCGGAGCCTGTCTTTAAGTTCTGCCATGGATTTTCTGATTGTCCCGGAATGGTTTACATAAGTACAGCACTCTTCGTTCAGAGCAACGCACAGGCCTCCCTGCTGCATTAGCAGAAGATCTAAACCTCGCCTGTTCTGCATTACCATCTCTGACAAGGAGAACAGGGACTCTTCTAATCTTAGAATGTTTTTCTGGATTTTGAGTAGGTCTTCATCTATAGTCCTTTGCAGCTGCATTAGATTTTGCTTTTGTGACGCTAGTGCTGCGACACCTGTCGCTGTACCCGTCACTCCTAGGCTTAGGAGCACTGCAAGGCTTATGGCAGTTATTGGTTCTTGTTTCTGCCGATGGAGACCTTCTTTGAAGTGGAAGAACACTTCGTGGTCCGAGTGGTACAGGATCCTGGGAACGACGATGGCTTGCACATAGAAATCATTAGTTTCGTCAAAGTGTTTAATGGAGACACAAGGGGTGATGCCTGTGGAGTAACAAGCCCACACACCTGGGACTGCTGGAACGGCCCATAGGTGCTGCTTAGCGAGAGTGATTGAGACATTACAGAGCTGTCTGTTTCGGCTTACTAGGTTTTGATTGCCTATACATATTCCTTGGCCAGACACCTTTTCTAAAGTGACTCCTTTACGAGGAGTGTCCCATTTACATTGTGTAGGGCTGCTCTCCTTGGAGTAAGTAAATTGTGCGGTGAGACCTACGCCTTCATAAAAAGGTGGTTTGGCATCATAACAGAGCCAGCAGGACTTGGTAAGGTCTGGGCGTGAGGCATTTAGGGATACAAATGCAGCATACAGCATTCGGGTAAACAAGTTGTCTGAAGGCGCTTCGGGTGTTACACTAAAAGGCGACAGATTGCCCTTAGGTATAGGGATAGTTGCTGTTAATTTGGGTGTTGCAGAGGTAGTTGTTAGAATTTTCCTTAAAGCTATGGCTCTATCAGGCCCTATTGCGGTATATATTGTTGGCATAGAGGTTTTGGTAATTTGCACAACTGTGCCTCGGTCTGGATAGGACGAGCCCATGTATTCGAACACTGACCATGTTCTGCCTAGAGTCCAGCTTGGGTGTTGGGGCTGTAGAACGGTAACCGTAAGGTGAGAGCAATTGCCGGGTTTAGTACCGTGTTTAAACGTGTTTGGTACACAGCCTTTTGGCCAGTGAGTGACTTCTAAAACGTCGTCCTTTTTAGGTGGTTTCCACCAGTTACCAGTTACGATGGTTTCACAGCCCCAATACCCGCAGAACCAATAGCCTGGGTAGGTGCAGTAACTTTTTCAAGGGTTAACACTGGTACACCAGTACAGTCCTTGGCTAATTGGGTACAAACCGCTTAGTTTTCTGTTAGTGATGTCGACTGCACGTATGGTCCAGCTGGGTGCATTGGTTTCGGAACATCTGATGATTGTACCTGTAAGCAGGTTGCAAAATGTCCAGACGTAGGGCCGGTAGGGGTAGTTGCTTGCTTCCACTTGGATGGCATAAGGCAGGCTTAACAGCAAAAAAATACTGGAGCACAAAAATAGGTCACAGCAGCAAGCCTGTTAAAAGAAACTCAGAGGTTTCATTAGTTTTGGGCAGCACGGGTTTTATGGATTTTAGAGGACACCACTTAGTGACGTTATCTTTTTCTACCGCCGCGTACCCTCTACCTGTTACAACTAGCTTCCAACCTGTCTCCCATTCCCCTAATTCATTTTTAATGCTCACTGGTGGACCCACTCTGACAGCTTCTACGGCCCAATGTTTTTGAGAAAGGGCTTGGTTTTGGTCCCCTCTGGGAAACTGATTTAACGTGAGAATGGCAGTTGTTAATAGGCGTGGTTGGTCCGGTGGGGGAATGGCATTAGTGAACCCTTCTGCCTTAGCCAGAGTTTCTAGCTTAGCCTTTAGGGTTTGATTGGCCCTTTCCACTATAACCTGTCCTGTGCTGTTGTATGGGATGCCCTGCTTTAAGGTGATGCCCCATTTGGTTGTGAATTCCTGAACTGACTTAGAGATAAAGTTTGTCCCATTGTCTGTTTTTATTTGTTTCGGGATACCAAGCCAAGCCATGGCTGTTAACCAATGTTGAATGGTGGCTTTGGAGTTAGCTTTGGCATGTTGAGTCGCTATAATGATGCTGCTGTACGTGTCGACTGTTACAGCAAGCCACACTCTGGGCTTCAGCAGCTGGCATAGAGTGAAGTCTGTTTGCCAGATCTCTGAGGCCTTTAGGCCTCTGGGATTGATGCCGCAGGACCATAGGGGTGACTTTTGACAGTGTGGACAAGTGGCTACTATGTGCTTGGCATCTGATATCGAAATGCTGCACCGCTTGGCTAGGGCCTTCGCTCCTATGTGAAGTGATTCATGTAATTGGCGCGCTTCTTGCAAAGTCCATAGGCCTTTTGCTGCTGTGTCAGCTTTGTCTTTGCCTGTTTGATAGAACCCTTTAACTGGGTTATGACTGTTGACATGCACGACTGACACAGTGCCTTGACGAGAGTAAAGTGCCTCTTCAATCATTATGGCAGCGGGTGAGGTGGAAATGCCTGGATTGGACATTGCTTGGCACAGCTTTGCGACAAGCATGGAATCGGTGACAATGTTGAGATGTTCTTTCTGAAGCAGATTGTATGCCAGCACTACTGCTGAGGCTTCTAGTAGCTGCACTGACAGAGATTCGTCTCTTTTCTTAACACACTGCCATTGGTCTCGTTCTTGCCACACAACTGCTGCAGTGGAAGTTGTTGAGGACGCATCGGTAAATACAGTTGGGCCTGGTAGGGGTCGATTCCTGACCTTCTGTGGGAGGTTGATGTCCACTATGGCCAGCAATTGAGTCCATGGAGGCTTTGCGGCGTAGCACAGCTCTCCTGCGAAACCGAACAGAGCTAGGGCAAGGCACTCTGAGATTGTCACAGATGATGACAGGATCTGCTTCCGAAAGGGTAAGTATATTTTTGCAGGTTTGAAACCTAGGTGATTCAAAGCAAGTTTTCTGCCTTTCATGATTAGGTTCCCGAGGCATTCCTCTCCTGGGGTAAAGGCTCGCAACAGTCTCCCTAGGGCTACCCATTGTACTGGTTTGGCTAGGTCAGGAGGTCCTTGTGCTAACACTCTGACTCCCCCTTCTTTTGTGAAGTGCACATACAAATCTAGTGACAGGCTTGGGTTCCACCTGGAAAGGATTGCAGTGGACAACTGTTGTTCGATGTAGTCGAGCGAGTGAGCGGCTTCTTCTGAGATGGTTTTTTGCTCCCATGGATGCTTGCCTTTGAGGAGGTCATACAGCGGGGACATGACCTCTGCTGGAATAAGGACGATGTTGCGCAACCACTGTAGTGACCCTACTACTTGCTGTGCATCGTGTAGCGTTTTGATGTCGCGACGGATCTTGATTGTGGGAGGTGATACATAGGAGCCATTAATTTTCACACCTAAAAATGTGACCGAAGGACCTTTCTTTATTTTAGCTTCGGCTATTTCGAAGCCATTGGCTTTCAGGACCTCAGAAGCTGCTGTCACAAGACTGTCCACTTGGCCAGGTGAGGGAGCCGCTATCAGGATGTCGTCCATATACTGGATGACGGTGGCTTCGGGATTTGCTGACCGGACTGGCGCTAGGGCTCGACTTACAACAATTTGACAGATGGTAGGAGAGTTCCTTGGGGAAGGACCTTCCACTGGAATCGAAGATTGGGTTGTTGCCCATTGGGAAACACGATGGAAAAGGCGAACCGTTCTTTGTCTTGCTCGTGCAGGGGTATTGAAAATAAGCAGTCCTTGATGTCGATTACTGCGCAGGGCTGGTCTGTTGGGATAAAGGAGTTGCTGGGTAGTCTTGTCTGCACGGGGCCCATCGGCTGAATTTTCTTGTTGACAGCTCTCAAGTCGTGAAGCAAGCGAAAGCCTTCGCCACTGCGTTTGGGTATTACAAACACTGGTGTGTTCCACAGAGAAACAGATGGTTCGATGTATCCCTTTTCTAATTCTCATTGGACCAGTTGAAGGAGGATGGACATTCGAGGCTCTGGTATGGGCCACTGCTCTACGTACACAGGATCAGATGATTTCCACATCATTCGAATTGGGAGTTGTGGGTACGCTGCAGTGGCCCTTATGGTAAATTTGTCACCCTGCACCTAAGCTGAGATAGGGCATCTCGCCCCAGCAGAGGTGGGACATTTGACAGGACATAAACATAAAGTTCGATGGTCTTTTCAGGCCCTCTCAGTATGTAAAGTAATTGCTATTAGCTCGACACTTTTTTGGGCGATGGAGATTCCTCCAACTCCTCCTACGGTTGAGGCATCTTCTAACTTCCAGCTTGGAGGCCAAGATGTTTGTGGGATGACCGTTACGTCTGCACCTGTGTCAACCAGAAAGGGGACGCTGATAACGAGGCCATCTGATTGAGGATGGTACGGGGAGTTTTTCCAGGGGCTTATCGTAGAGTTGTAGAAGTACTGTCGACAGACTCCCCATATTATTGGTGGGACGTTGCATTCCACTGCCAGGGCCACCCAGGGGTCTCGTTCTTCACGTTGCCTTGCTACTGTGGGCGTAGTTGACTCTTGTGATGGCATCGGCTGGGTTACGGGGCTGGACATTGGCTGGGCCATGAAGTTGGTTACCTCCCTGGGGGGCAGTGGGTTCAGCAGGTGCTCTGTCCCGGGGTTCACATAGCTGGGACGCCGGATATTCCAGCTGGGAGGAGGCTGCATGCGACCCATCTGCCCTCTCCCTCGCCCATTTCCCTGCTTCTTGCTCCAGCACTCTCGGGCGATGTGACCCTTCTTACCGCAAACCCAGCAAGGTCCTTTTGATCTTGGGTGTGGAGGACCTGTAGGCGGTGGTTGACGGTGACCATGATGACTTTGGACGGCCATGACCTCAGCTACGGCAGTGCCAACCACGGCTGGAAGCGGAGCCAATGCAGCGCCGACTACGGCTTGGACCGGAGCTAGGTTCTCCTCTCTCACGACGTGCTTGATCATTGCTGCGAGACTGGCACCGGGTGGCACAGAGCGTAAGAGTTCTTTGGTGGGCTGGTTGCACTGCTGTCGAAGGCATCCTTCCAGGACGGGACCCTTTGCCTCTGATGGCAGGTCGGAGGCATCCACGGCTGCTTGGAGACAGTCCACGAATTCAGCGAAGCGTTCACTCTTGCTTTGCCTGATGGTTGTCCATGGGGCTGGCTTGGCTACAATCCTGCAGGCAGTGCGGATGGCTTCTCTGGCCGCGCGGGTTGTGGCTGCAATCTCAGAGGCTCGCAAGCCTTGGGCTTGTGCTTGAGGGCTAACCATTTGTGTATCGCGACCCATCAGCCGCAGCAGGCTAGAGTGGTGCAGCGGGTGTTGATCCCCATTAACTTTGGCGAGCATTTTCTCTAAATTGTTCTCCCACTCTTGCTTAAACACAATCATTCCCGCCCCATCAAAAATCATGTGGCACGTTTGCTTAATGTCAAAGGGAAGCATGTCGTCATTGCTGAAAAGGCCATCGATCATGGTGGAGACCATAGCAGAATTTATCCCCTTTTCATTAATGGCTTTGATGACAGCCTGCACATCTTTGGGGTTTACTGGAGTGTATGCCAGTAAATTGTTATCCATTCTCCTAACCGGGAATATGTGTGCCGCTGTTTCGGGCAAATCAGCAAATGCAGCCTGAACCTCTTTCCAGTCTGTTAGTGGCATGGGTTTTTACAGCCCCCGCTTCTTTGTGCGTGGCACAGGCAAACCGGTAAGTTTGGTAAATGCAGCTGGTATATTGTCTTTATCTGAATCGCAATCTGAGCTAGATTCTGAGCTAGATGGGCATCGCTTTTTTTCCCTTTGCTTGCCCCCCCACTTGTGCCATGGTACCCGCCAGATCCACCCATACTCTCTGTCTGAGTTGGAAGAATTTGAATGGTAAGGGTTTTCCAGGCTGCGGTACTTTTTGGTCGGACTCCTCCCTCTAAGTTTCCCGTGGTTGGGCTCTTTCCCTCCCCTTCTTCGCCTCTCTGCAGGGGAGCTTTTTGTCTTATAAGGACATGTTTTGCTGCGCGCTCCCTGATTGGGTTTCGGGTTCTCCTACCCCTTTTCATCTGCACCCTCTCCCTCATGTTCGCAACTGCGCATGGCCACGGCGGGAAAAAACCCCTCGCTCCGCCCTTCTCCTTCTTGCCCAACGCCATTGTCAGATGCATAGGTTGGTGGTTTTTCCCGAACATTTTCGGGACCCGCATCACTAAGGATACCCGGAGGCTCGCAAACATCATCGCAACCTAACCGGCGTTGTGGTTTAGTGGTTAAATCGGGAGTAGGGATCGGAGACCGAGACCGAGACCGCGATCGACTGTCAGCCCGAGACGACAAACCCGAATCCGCCACGCGATCACGGAATGCAGTCTGAGTGGCAGCCCCCACCCCCACTTTCAGCATGATTTTTAAACAATTCTGTGCTGCTTTCCACGTTTCCTGTTCTAACAAAGCCTTTTCCAAAGCCTGGGTAACCCTCCCCCAGCTTTTCAGACATTTGCTAGAACCAGACACGATTACATCATGCGCAAGGGTGTTAGTACATTTCTCCCAACATCCTGGATGCAGGATGTCCACGGGACGGTCAACGGCACCCAACTTCAACAATCGCATAACTGCGCATTTAAGATTGTTGGGCTTACATTGAATTCCCCACTGCTTATGCAGTTCAGCCACTACCTTGCCAAGCGCTTCCATCTTGGCGGTACGGGAGTGTCCTCCCTGCCAAAGTCAGTCCAGCTGCTTCGGCCGTTTCTCTCCTCCAGCGAGAATCCCGTTGCCCGAACGCCCGCACCCGTGGGTCGGGGGACGTTCCGGGGTTTCGGCACCACTATGTTGCCTTGTATTTAAGGCAGGGCAACTTGGTTCGGAGAGAAACCACGGCGAAACTACAAACTGGCCGGGCAAATCACACACTGACACCCATGGGGTGGATGGTGAAATGCATTTATTTTCTGAGAACGGTGGCTTAAATAACCGCGGAATATATTATGATTGGCTGGTGTCATGGAGAGGAGGGGGCCCTATTTTCCGCGTACATCACGTGATCTTCTGTGCGGCTTTTTGGCTAACCACAGACTGGGCTTCTGCCTGTAAAAATTTCCTCATGGATCAGGATTGATTTCCAACTATAGATGCCACCACTTAGAAGCCTGGTTATTTTTGAGTGCCAAAAGCCTCCTCTAAATAGACACTACAAAAGTGATGAAGTGAGCTTTATTGTACAGAAAACAAGCCCCTCTTTTTTTGTCCAGAGCCCTGTGCCTGCGACTGGGCTTCAGCCTGTTAAGTTTCCTCATGGATCAGGATTTCTTGCAGAATAAAGATGCCACCAGTGAGAAGCCTGGTTGTTCTTGGAGTGCCAAAAGCCTCCTATAAATAGACATTACAAATGTGGTGAGTTGAGCTTTATTTCACTGAGAAAGAAACCTGAGTTTGTGTCCAGGGCCCTGGGACTGAGACTGGGCATCTCCTTGCTAAAATTCCATCTTGAGCCTCTTTTCTTCCAGACTAAAAATGCCACCACTTAGAAGCCTGGCTGTTCTTTGAGTGCCAAACACCTCCTCTAAATAGAAATTACATAAGTGGTGAATTCAGCTTCATTTTACTGAGAAACAAAACTCAGTTTGTGTCCAGGGCCCTGCGACTATGACTGGGCTTCTCCTTGTCAAATTTCCATACGGATCAGGATTTCTTGCAGACTAAAGATGCCAGCATTTAGAAGCCTGGTTGTTCTTTGAGTGCCCAAAGCCTCCTCTAGAATAAAATTATAAAAGTGTTGAAGTGAGCTTTATTGTACAGTGAAACCAGCCCCTGTTTTTTGCCCAAGGCCCTGGGACAGAGATTTGGCTTCTGCCTGTTAAATTTCCCTATGGTTCAGGATTTCTCCCAGACTAAAAATGCCACCACTTAGAACCCTGGTTACAAGTGGAGTCACAAACACTTCCTCCAAAAGTTATGAGGAAACTGGGAGGGTGTGTTTCTTTTCAAAGGGTAAAGGGTTCCTGTTTGTGTCCAGGGCTCTGTGCCTCACACTGGCTTTCTGCCTGCTAAATTTCCTAAGGATCAGAATTCCTCCCAGACTAAAATGCCACCATTTTGAAGCCTGGTTGTTCTTTGAGTGCCAAAAGCCTCCTCTAGAATAAAATTATAAAAGTGTTGAAGTGAGCTTTATTTTGGTGAGAAACAGGCCCCTGTTTGTTTCCAGTGCCCTGGGACTGGGACTGAGTTTCTTCCTGCTAAATTTTCTGAAGGATCAGGATTTCTCCAAGACTAAAAATTCCACCAATAAGAAGCCTGGTTGTTCTTTGAGTGCCAAAATCCTTCTCTTGATAGACATTGCCAAAGTGGTGAACTGAGTTTTATTTCACTGAGAAATAAACCTGAGTTTGTGTCCAGGGCCCTGGGATTGAGACTGGGCTTCTCCCTGTAAAATTCCATACTGAACTGCTTTTCTCCCAGACTAAAGATGCCATCACTGAGAAGCCTGGCTGTTCTTTGAGTGCCAAACACCTCCTCCAAATAGACATTACAAAAGTGCTAAATTCAACTTCATATATCAGAAAAATAAACCCCAGATTGTGTTAAGGGCCCTGTGCCTTACACTGAGTTTCTACCTGCTAAATTTCCCTAATTCTCAGGATTTCTCCCGCACTAAAATTGCTACCACGTGCCTAAGCTTCGAGATGCAGAGAAGACATTGGTGTGTGCAGTGGAAAGGGAGAAATGCTATGTCATGTGCTCACTTTCTCCTCAGCTTCAAGTACACTTCCGTACTTTTCGCTATGCAGAGTTGAAAGAGTGCATGAGACTCTTACAAGAAGGAAGGCAGAATGGTACAAAACAGAAGGTTTAGAAGAAAAGTCCACATCCCAGGCATGTTTTGGCAGTAGCTAGACCTAGCTGCAGAGTGTTCTGTGTGAGCAGTAGATGTCAGTTCAGCTCTGTTAGAGAGAAATCGCTGCAGGAGACAAAGTGAGAACAAGGAAACCTCAGATTGCTATAGTGCTCTGCGAAGCACCCTAGTTGTCAGTGACTCCTGGAACAAAGGAAGATCAATGTCTGCTAGCTTTGCTGCTATTTGCCAATCCGTCATGCAGCCTTCTGCCGTAAACATGACACTTGCCCTTAGGCTCCGACATGCAGAGAACACATCTCTATGTGCATTGGAAAGGGAGAAATGCTGTGTGGTGTGCACGCTTTCTCCTTAGCTTTAGTTCCACTGCTGTGCTGTTCGCTATGCAGAGTTGAAAGAGTGTATGGCACTCTTCCAAGAAGGAAGGCAGAATGGTACAAAACAGAAGGCTTGGAAGAAAAGTCCACATCCCAGGCATGTTTTGGCAGTAGCTAGACCTAGCTGCAGAGTGTTCTGTGTGAGCAGTAGATGTTAGTTCAGTTCCGTTAGAGAGAAATCGCTGCAAAACACAAAACGTGAACAAGGAAGCCTCAGAGCGCCAGAGTGCTCTGCGAAGTGCCCTAGTTTTCAGTGACTCCTGGGGCTGCAGTAACAGTTTTGTCCACAAGGGTGCAGCACTATTGGTGCAGGGGGGGCTGCAGTATCTGTTTTGTCCACAAGTGGGCGACACTAGTGGAAGGGGTCGGGGGGGCTGCAGTTCCAGTTTTGTAATAAAGGGGGCAGCACTTCTGAAGGGGGGGGGGGGGGGGATGCAGCAGAACCGGTTTTGTCCACAAGGAGGCAGCTCTAATGGGGGGGCTGCAATACCTGTTCTATCTACAATGAAGCAGCAGTACTCTGGGGGAGGGGGCTGCAGTGCTGGTTTTGTCCACAAGAAGGCAGTACTTTTGGGGGGGGGTGTAATACCGGTTTTGTCTACAAGGGGGCAGCACTACTGGGAGGGGCTGCAGTACCGGTTTTTTCCGAAAGGGGGCAGCACTACTGAAAAGTAGGGGTGGTAGTACCAGTCTTGTTTACAAGAGGTCAGCACTACCTGGGGCGGGGAGGGGTGGCCCTGCCGGTTATGTCCGCAAGCGGGACAGCATTATTTGGGGGTGGGGGGGAGCTGCAGTACCGGTTTTGTCCACAACAGGGCAGCACTACTGAGGGGGGGTGGGGGCTGCAGTGCCACTTTTGTCCACAAGAGTGCAGCACTACTGAGAGAAGTGGGGCTGCAGTACCGGTTTTGTCCAAAACGGGGCCGAACTACTGGAAGGGGGGGGCTGGCAGTGCCTGTTTTGTCCACAATGGGGCAGCACTACTGGGGTGGTGGGGAGCGGTTGCAGTACCGGATTTGTCCAAGAAGGGGCAGCACTACTGAGGAAAGGGCGCTGCAGTACCAGTTTAGTCCAAAAGGGAGCAGAACTATCAAAGGGGGGGGGGGTGTTGGGCGCTGTACCAGTTTTGTGCACAAGGGGGTGGCACTAGTTGAAGGGGAGGGGGGCTGCAGTACTGGCTTTGTCTACAAGACGGCAGCACTAGCTAGGAGGGGAGGGCAGCAGTAACGGTTTTGTCCACAAGGGGTCAGCACCACTGGGGGGGGGGAGCTGTTGTTCCTCTTGTGTCTTTAAGGGGTCAGCACTACTGAGGGGGTGGGCGAGCTGCAGTACCGGTTTTGTCCACAAGGGGGCAGCAACACTAGGGGAAGGGGGGATGCAGTACTGGTTTTGTCCACAATGGGGCAATACTACTGGGGTGAGGAAGAGTGGTTGCAGGACCAGTTTTGTCCAAAAGGGGGAAGCATGATTGAAGGGGGGGTTGGGGTGCTGCAGTATCGGTTTTGTCCACAAGGGGGCAGCACTAACGGGGGGCTGCAGTACCGATTTTGTCCACAAAGGGGCAGCACTACTGTGGGGGGCTACAGTACCAGTTTTGTCCAAAAAGGGGCAGCAATACTGAAAATGGGGGGCGGCAGTACAATTTTGTCTTTAAGGGGTCAGCACTACTGGAGGGGGGGGGGGCTGTAGTGCCGGTTTTGACCACAAAAAAGCAGCCCTACTGAGGGGTGGGCGAGCTGCAGTGCCGATTATACCCACAAGGGGTCAGCTGTACTGGGTGGGGGGGCTGCAGTTTCAATTTTGTCCACAAGGGGGCAGCACTACCTGAGAGGGGGAGCTGCTATACTTGCTTTGTCCACAAGGGGACAGCACTACTGGTGGGGAAGCTGCAGTACCGGTTTTGGCCACAAGAAAGCAGTACTTCTGGGGTGGGGTGCAGGGTTTCCAGTACCAGTTTTGTCCAAGAGGGGGCAGCACTACTGAGGGAGTGGGCTGCAGTACCTGTTTTGTCCACAAGGAGGCAGCGGTACTGGTGCAGGGGACTACAGTGCCGGTTTTGTTTACAAGGGAGAAGCACTGCTCAATAGCGGGGGGCTGCACTACCTGTTTTGTCCACAAGAAGGCGAGACTAGTGAGGAGAAGGGCTGCATGTGGCAGCCACACCTACTGATGCAGAAATGATTACAAAAGGATGGAAAATGATGTCACTGCAAATACCTGCAAAACCAAAGATGGTTCAGGAAGAAAAACTTAAATCACTGGCAATTATGGTGTGTAAAGAGAAAGAGAAAATAAAGAAAATAAAAAGAGGAGGGATGGAGAGGAGTAAGATGATTGTATCTTTACAAACAGACCATGTGAATTTGCTTGCAGACAAAGCTGGGGACTTACAGACAGTGAAGTAACAGAAGACACTCTTCATTCTAGAAACTGTTACTAATCAACACAGACATTTGCTCAGCCAAGGCCGTGTTAAATTCCTGAACCTAGACCAAGACAAGAAAGAGTTACTAGAATTATGAAGAGCTTTTGCTTTTGCTTATTTTCTGTACTTTGCAAACATATTCATCGATTGTCCTGGACTAAACGCACATATGATAATCATTTCCCCAAAATCTTTAACATATTTCCCCTCCCTGTGTGTTTTGTCCTGGGGGTCTCTCTGGTGGTCCCTGGTGGTCATGGACCCCAATGTTCCAGTGGGCCTGGCTGAGCTGGCAGGACACTGAGGCTGGTGAATTCCAGTTCCCCTTCTTACATAAGGGGCATTGTGTGGTTTGCAGAGGCCAGTAGTTTTGGAGAGCAAGCATTGTGTCAGCTCACCTGGGGTGGGCAATTTATCATCTGTTAACATGAGGTGACAGAGTGGGCTATGACATCACAGAGTGGATTAGGACATCACATAGTGGGCTACGACATCACAGACTGAGCTATGACATAGTGGGCTACGACATCACAGACTGAGCTATGACATTACAGACTTGGCTATGACATCACAGAATGGTCTATGACATCACAGAGTGGGTTATGACATCACATAGTGGCCTATGACATTACAGAGTGGGTTATGACATCACAGAATGTATTACGACATCAGAGTGGATTATGATATCACAGAGTGGGCTATTACATCACAGAGTGGGCTATTTGAGGTCATTGAGCATTACAGGCTGTCCCTGTGACATCACAGGGCCAAGGTCTGACATCCCAGCAGGGCTGCGTGACATCCCAGCAGGTCTGTGTGAGGTCACTGGGTTGGTCCCTCTGCCCTAGCCCCCTCACAGTTTCCCCAGACAAGTCCAATGCTGTTCATGCCCAGCAGGGTCCCCTGTCCCTCTGTATCTCCATGCTCCACCTGGAGCCACAGCCTCCCCAAGGATGTTCCACAAATCAACCCCAGAGCCTGACATGGGGACAAGGGGCTAGGGCTGTGTGACCCGGACATCAAGGATGTGGATTATCCAGGTCACTGGGGCTGGTTTGGGTTCCCCAGGGCAGGAAAGATGTCTGGCAGCTGGAGCAGGCTGCGGGAAGGGCTTCCAAGGTGGGGCTGGAGCCCTTTGGCTGTGAGCAGAGGCTGAGGGAGCTGGGCTTGTCCAGCCCGGAGCAGGGAAGGCTGAGGGGCTCCTCATGCCAGCCTGGCAGTGCCAGCCAGGAGCTGATGGAGAGCACAGAGCCAGGCTCTGCACCAGGGGCCTGGGGGAGACAAAACACAGTGGGTGGAAGGAGCAAGAAAGGAGAACAGACAGGACAGGAGGAGTTAAAATGAGTCAGGCTGCTTTCAGCATTTCCTCAACACCAAAATCAGCCTGATTCCTCTATCTACTATGACAGCTTTAAAAATAGAGCACTGTTTGAGGTGTTCAACCCCCACTCCAAGCACAGCATCCTGATACAGCACTTGAACAGTGTTTCTACCTGTCACAGAATCATCTTTGTCTAAAATTGGTTTTGTACACAAATCCCTTGTGGGCGGCCATGGCAAGATGGCTCTGCCCGATACTGGGGCCGGCGGTGTCCGCCAGCTGCCGAGAGAGAGGAGCTACGGCAGCAGGCCGGCCCGGAGCGGACAGATCTGCAATGCCCTGAGGGCACATGGGCAAATTTGGGCAGGATATGGGTAGACGTGTTGTTCCCCCGGTCCCGGCAGCTCACCCAGAAGTTGCTGTTTTTGGTGCCTCCAGCTCTGTCATTACAGTGGGCAGAGTGTGCCGCTGCACCCCCTTGATCAGCTACGATCGCTTCTCTGCCACGTGTCCACTAGCACGGCTCGGCCCACGCATCCTGTGCTTTTTATTTTTTTGGATTCACTTTTTGCTTGCCTGCAGTCCCCTGCCTTTTCCGGAGGGAAGCCGATCCCTGTGAGCTGTGTCAAAGCCGCTGGCCCCGGCCATGGTCGGCGGCAGCTTCTCCCACGCTCGCTGCATCGCTTCCCTGGGCCGCTAAAACCTGCCCTGCCACGGCCGCCCCCTCCCCGCTCTGCACTTCTCTCACTAGGGAAACATCCTTCCATGTCGCCTCTGCCTATCCCTGTGCAGCACAATTCACCAGGCCTTGCATTGTTCACCCTCTAATAGGGAATGTCAGCTGGCTTTAGACCATCGGGAGACAGGTCAGTTTTACCCTACTGAGGATGTGTTGTTGCAACAGTCTGCTCCTGCTCCTTCTGAATCTCTTTACTGAAGTGTGTCCATCTTTCCCAGAGCCCTTTGTTCTTAAGGACTGTTCCCCTTCAAAAATCAGGCAGACAATTCATCCCAAATCCGTGCATGCTGAGTACAGGAAAGCTTCTGCTTATATTCTGTACCTTGCAAAGATATTCATTGATTGTCCTGGACGAAACGCACATATGATAATCATTTCCCCTAAATCTTTTAACCTATTTCCCCTCCCTGTGTGTTTTGTCCTGGGGGTCTCTCTGGTGGTCCCTGGTGCTCATGGACCCCAATGTTCCAGTGGGCCTGACTGAGCTGGCAGGCCACTGAGGCTGGTGAATTCCAGTTCCCCTTCTTACATAAGGGGCATTTTGTGGTTTGCAGAGGCCAGTAGTTTTAGAGAGCAAGCATTGTGTCAGCTCACCTGGGGTGGGCAATTTAACATCTGTTAACATGAGGTGACAGACTGGGCTATGACATCACAGAGTGTATTATGACATCACAGAGTAGGCTATGATATCAGAGAATGTGTTATGACATAACAGAGAGGGATATGACATCACAGAGTGGGCTACGACATCACAGAGTGGGTTATGACATTACAGAGCGAGCTATGACATCACCAAGTGGGTTATGACATCACAGAGTGTATTATGACATCACAGAGTAGGCTATGATATCAGAGAATGTGTTATGACATAACAGAGAGGGATATGACATCACAGATTGGGTTATGACATCACAGAGTGTATTATGACATCACAGATTGGGCTATGACATCAGAGAGTCGGCTATGACATCACAGAGTGGGTTATGACATCACAGAGTGGGCTACGACATCACAGAGTGGGTTATGACATCACAGAGGGAGTTATGACATCACCAAGTGGGTTATGACATCACAGAGTGTATTATGACATCACAGAGTAGGCTATGATATCAGAGAATGTGTTATGACATAACAGAGAGGGATATGACATCACAGAGTGGGATATGACATCACAGAGTGTATTATGACATCACAGATTGGGCTATGACATCAGAGATTGAGATATGACATCACAGAGCGGGTTATGACATCACAGAGTGGGCTACGACATCACAGAGTGGGTTATGACATTACAGAGCGAGCTATGACATCACCAAGTGGGTTATGACATCACAGAGTGTATTAGGACATCACAGACTGTATGTGACATCACAGAGTGGGATATGACATCACAGATTGTGTTATGAAATAACAGAGAGGGATATGATATCACAGTGTGATAAGACATCACAGAGTGGGATATGACATCACAAAGTGTATTATGGCATCACAGAGTGGGCTATGACATCACAGAGTGGTCTATGACATTACAGAGTGTATTATGACATCACAAAGAGGGTTACAACATCACAGAGTGGGATATGACATCACAGAGTGGGCTACGACATCACAGAGTGGGTTATGACATCACATATTAAG
Organism: Erithacus rubecula; assembly: GCF_903797595.1. Lineage (NCBI taxonomy): Eukaryota > Metazoa > Chordata > Aves > Passeriformes > Muscicapidae > Erithacus > Erithacus rubecula. The sequence continues at coordinate 5,735 of NW_027635519.1, read as the reverse complement.
CTATGACATCACACAGTAGGCTATAACATCACAGAGTGGGCTATGACACAACAAAGAGGGATATGACATCACAGAGTGGGCTATGACATCACAGAGTGTGTTATGACATAACAAAGAGGGATGTGACATCACAAAGTGGGATATGACATCACAGAGTGTATTATGACATCACAGAGTGGGCTATGACATCACAGAGTGGGCTACGAAATCACAGAGTGGGCTATGACATCACATAATGGGTGTATGACATCACAGAGTAGACTATGACATCACAGAGTGTGTTATGACATCACAGAGTGCGTTATGACATAACAGAGAAGGTTATGACATCACAGAGTGTTTTAGGACATAACAATAAGGGATATGACATCACAGATTGTATTATGACATCACAGAGTGTATATGACACCACAGAGTGGGTTATGACATCACAGAGTGTGTTATGACATAACAAAGAGGGATATGACATCACAGAGTGGGTTATGAGATCACAGAGTGTATTATGACATCACAGAGTGGGCTATGACATCACAGATTGTGTTATGACATCACAGAGTGTATTATGACATCACATAATAGGCTATGACATCACAGAGTGGGCTATGACATCGCAGAGTGGTCTATGATATCACAGAGTGGTCTATAACATCACAAATGGTCTATGACATCACAGAGTGTGTTATGACATCACAGAGTGGTCTATGACATCACAGAGTGGATTATGATTTTTCAGAGTGGGCTATGACATCACAGAGGGGGCTATGACATCACAGAGTGGGTTATGACATCACATTTTAAGCTATGTCATCACAGAGTGGGCTATGACATCACAGGGTGGGCTATGACATAACAAAAAGGGATATGACATCGCAGAGTGTATTATGACATCACAGAGTGTATATGATATCACAGATTGGGCTATGACATCACAGAGTGTGTTCTGACATAACAAAGAGAGATATGACATCACAGAGTGGGTAATGACATAACAGAGAGGGATATGACATCACAGAGTGGGCTATGACATCACAGAGTGTGTTATGACATCACAGAGTGGGTTCTGACATAACAGAGAGGGATATGACATCACAGAGTGGGCTATGACATCACAGAGTGGGCTATGACATAACAAATATGGATATGACATCACAGAGTGTATTATGACATCACAGATTGTGTTATGACATAACAGGGTGGGATATGACATCACAGAGTGGGTATGACATAACAGCGTGAGTTATGACATCACAGAGTGGGCTATGACATCACAGAGTGGGTTATGACATTAGAAAGAGAGCTATGACATCACAGAGTGGGTTATGACATCACAGAGTGTATTATGACATCACATGGTAGGCTATAACATCACAGAGTGTATTATGACATTACAGAGTGGGTTATGACGTCACAGAGTGGGTTGTGACATCACATATTAATCTATGACATCACAGAGTGGGCTATGACATCACAGAATGGGCTATGCTATCAAAAAGTGCGCTATGACATAACAGAGAGGGATATGACATCACAGAGTGGGCTATAACATCACAGATTGAACTATGACATCACAGAGCGGGTTATGACATCACAGAGTGGATTAAGACATCACAAAGTGGGTTATGACATCACAGAGGGGGACATGATATCAAAGAGTGTATTAGGACGTCACATGGTAGGCTATGACATGACAGAGTGGTCTATGAAATCACAGAGTGGTATATGACATCACAGAGTGTATTATGACATCACAAAGTGGGCTACAACGTCACAGAGTGGGTTATGACATCACAGAATGAGCTATGACATCACAGAGTGGGTTATGACATCACAGAGAGGGCTATGACATCACATAGTGGGTTATGACATCACAGAGTGTATTATGACATCACAGAGAGGGCTATGACATCAGAGATTGTTTTATGACATAACAGAGAGGGATATGACATCACAGAGTGAGATATGACATCATAGAGTGGGATATGACATCACAGAGTGTATTATGAATTTACATAGTAGGCTATGACATCACAGACTGGGCTATGACATCACAGAGTGGTCTATGACATCACGGAGTGTATTATGACATCACAAAGTGGCCTACAACATCACAGAGTGGGTTATGACATCACAGATTGAGCTATGACCTCACAGAGCGGGTTATTACATCAGAGAGTGGGCTACGACATCACAGAAAGGATTATGATATCACAGAGTGAGTTATGACATCACAGAATGTATTATGACATCACAGATTGGGCTGTGACATCACAGAATGTGTTATGACATCACATAGTAAGCTATGACATCACGAATTGGGCTATAACATCACAGAGTAGGCTACGACATCACAGAGTGGGCTATGACATCACAGAGTGGGATATGATATCACAGAGTGTATTGTGACATCACATAGTAGGCTATAACATCACAGAGTGGGCTATGACATCACAGAGTGGGTTATGACATCACATAGTGGGCTGTGACATTACAGATTGGGCTATGACATCACAGAGTGTATAATGACATCACATTGTGCGCTATGACATCACAGAGTGGGCTGTGACATCCCAGAGTGGGGTATTTGATGTCATTGCGCATTACAGGCTGTCCCTGTGACATCACAGAGCCAAGGTCTGACATCCCAGCAGGGCTGTGTGACATCCCAGCAGGGCTGTGTGAGGTCACTGGGTTGGTCACTCTGCCCCAGCCCCCTCACAGTTTCCCCAGACAAGTCCAATGCTGTTCATTCCCAGCACGGTCCCCTGTCCCTCTGTATCTCCATGCTCCACCTGGAGCCACAGCCTCCCCAAGGATGTTCCACAAATCAACCCCAGAGCCTGACATGGGGACAAGGGGCCAGGGCTTTGTGACCCGGACATCAAGGACGTGGATTATCCAGGTCACTGGGGCTGGTTAGGGTTCCCCAGGGCAGGAAAGATGTCTGGCAGCTGGAGCAGGCTGAGGGAAGGGCCTCCAAGGTGGAGCTGAAGCCCTTTGGCTGTGAGCAGAGGCTGAGGGAGCTGGGCTTGTCCAGCCCGGAGCAGGGAAGGCTGAGGGGCTCCTCATGCCAGCCTGGCAGTGCCAGCCAGGAGCTGATGGAGAGCACAGAGCCAGGCTCTGCACCAGGGGCCTGGGGGAGACAAAACACAGTGAGTGGAAGGGGCAAGAAAGGAGAACAGACAGGACAGGAGGAGTTAAAATGAGTCAGGCTGCTTTCAGCATTTCCTCAACACCAAAATCAGCCTGATTCCTCTATCTACCATGACAGCTTTGAAAGTAGAGCTTTGTTTGAGGTGTTCAACCCCCACTCCAAGCACAGCATCCTGATACAGCACTTGAACAGTGTTTCTACCTGTCACAGAATCATCTTTGTCTAAAATTGGTTTTGTACACAAATCCCTTGTGGGCGGCCATGGCAAGATGGCTCTGCCCGATACTGGGGCCGGCGGTGTCCGCCAGCTGCCGAGAGAGAGGAGCTACGGCAGCAGGCCGGCCCAGAGCGGACAGATCTGCCCACCCTGGGGGGACATGGGCAAATTTGGGCAGGATATGGGTAGACGTGTTGTTCCCCCCGGTCCCAGCAGCTCACCAAGGGGTCGCTGTTTGTGGTGTCTCCAGCTCTGTCATTACAGTGGGCAGAGTGTGCCGCTGCACCCCCTTGATCAGCTACGATCGCTTCTCTGCCACGTGTCCACTAGCACGGCTCGGCCCACGCATCCTGTGCTTTTTATTTTTTTGGATTCACTTTTTGTTTGCCTGCAGTCCCCTGCCTTTTCCGGAGGGAAGCCGATCCCTGTGAGCTGTGTCAAAGCCGCTGGCCCCGGCCATGGTCGGCGGCAGCTTCTCCCACGCTCGCTGCATCGCTTCCCTGGGCCGCTAAAACCTGCCCTGCCACGGCTGCCCCCTCCCCGCTCTGCACTTCTCTCATTAGGGAAACATCCTTCCATGTCGCCTCTGCCTATCCCTCTGCTTATATTCTGTACTTTGCAAACATATTCATTGATTGTCCTGGACGAAACGCACATATGATAATCATTTCCCCAAAATCTTTTAACCTATTTCCCCTCCCTGTGTGTTTTGTCCTGGGGGTCTCTCTGGTGCTCCCTGGTGGTCATGGACCCCAATGTTCCAGTGGGCCTGACTGAGCTGGCAGGCCACTGAGGCTGGTGAATTCCAGTTCCCCTTCTTACATAAAGGGGCATTTTGTGGTTTGCAGAGGCCAGTAGTTTTGGAGAGCAAGCATTGTGTCAGCTCACCTGGGGTGGGCAATTTATCATCTGTTAACATGAGGTGACAGACTGGGCTATGACATCACAGAGTGTATTATGACATCACAGAGAGGGCTATGACATCAGAGATTGTTTTATGACATAACAGAGAGGGATATGACATCACAGAGTGAGATATGACATCATAGAGTGGGATATGACATCACAGAGTGTATTATGAATTTACATAGTAGGCTATGACATCACAGACTGGGCTATGACATCACAGAGTGGTCTATGACATCACGGAGTGTATTATGACATCACAAAGTGGCCTACAACATCACAGAGTGGGTTATGACATCACAGATTGAGCTATGACCTCACAGAGCGGGTTATTACATCAGAGAGTGGGCTACGACATCACAGAAAGGATTATGATATCACTGAGTGAGTTATGACATCACAGAATGTATTATGACATCACAGATTGGGCTGTGACATCACAGAATGTGTTATGACATCACATAGTAAGCTATGACATCATGAATTGGGCTATAACATCACAGAGTAGGCTACGACATCACAGAGTGGGCTATGACATCACAGAGTGGGATATGATATCACAGAGTGTATTGTGACATCACATAGTAGGCTATAACATCACAGAGTGGGCTATGACATCACAGAGTGGGTTATGACATCACATAGTGGGCTGTGACATTACAGATTGGGCTATGACATCACAGAGTGTATAATGACATCACATTGTGAGCTATGACATCACAGAGTGGGCTGTGACATCCCAGAGTGGGGTATTTGATGTCATTGCGCATTACAGGCTGTCCCTGTGACATCACAGAGCCAAGGTCTGACATCCCAGCAGGGCTGTGTGACATCCCAGCAGGGCTGTGTGAGGTCACTGGGTTGGTCACTCTGCCCCAGCCCCCTCACAGTTTCCCCAGACAAGTCCAATGCTGTTCATTCCCAGCACGGTCCCCTGTCCCTCTGTATCTCCATGCTCCACCTGGAGCCACAGCCTCCCCAAGGATGTTCCACAAATCAACCCCAGAGCCTGACATGGGGACAAGGGGCCAGGGCTTTGTGACCCGGACATCAAGGACGTGGATTATCCAGGTCACTGGGGCTGGTTAGGGTTCCCCAGGGCAGGAAAGATGTCTGGCAGCTGGAGCAGGCTGAGGGAAGGGCCTCCAAGGTGGAGCTGAAGCCCTTTGGCTGTGAGCAGAGGCTGAGGGAGCTGGGCTTGTCCAGCCCGGAGCAGGGAAGGCTGAGGGGCTCCTCATGCCAGCCTGGCAGTGCCAGCCAGGAGCTGATGGAGAGCACAGAGCCAGGCTCTGCACCAGGGGCCTGGGGGAGACAAAACACAGTGAGTGGAAGGGGCAAGAAAGGAGAACAGACAGGACAGGAGGAGTTAAAATGAGTCAGGCTGCTTTCAGCATTTCCTCAACACCAAAATCAGCCTGATTCCTCTATCTACCATGACAGCTTTGAAAGTAGAGCTTTGTT